>NW_007246976.1:495294-542955 GCF_000164805.1 Carlito syrichta
GAACCCACGGGCTCAGGCAATCCACTCACCTCAGCCTCCCAAAGGCGTGGGATTACAGGCTGAGCCACTGAGCCCGGCTAAACCTGTTTTTTATGGAGGGAATACCGTGGCCATTTTCACAGTCTATCAAAGTATCCCCCAGGTGACTGTGAAGTTTAAGTTTGGGCTGTGATACCTGGGCTTTTTTCAGGTCTATAAAAAAGGAACCAACTTTTGTGCTAAATTTATTTTAATGATCTTCCAAGAATGGGGTAATATCAGTGGTCCAATATTGATCTCTTATAAACTCATTAATGGGTGCAGAAGCCATGTTTTTTGAGGCAGTATGAAACAGTTCCATGAGTTAAATATTTTGGAACAATCAAGAGTTTTAAGATGGATCAGGAAATTGAAAGGGTCAAAGACAAGTAGTTAAATTGGAGTTGAAGTCAGCAAATGCTCTTGGGCTGTCGAGATGAGATGAGCAAGTTGTGATATATACAGAAATTACAGTTAAGCTAGATATTGTTAAGCATGATTCTCTTTTGAATCTGTACAAAATGATTCATGCTTATTTTTTATATTTAATTTTGCCTGTAAGCTTAGTAAAATAAATAGCAGTGAAAAGTAATGCTTTGAAATAATCCCATAATTTTCAAGTGCTCTTGAGCAATAGAAAGCAACAGGGCTTTATATGCTTTTTTCCACCGACAACGCTTATTGTTTATACTGCCTAGAACCGTTTTCTTTAATTGATACTTACTTGGCTTGATATCCTTTTAAATTATTAAAGATTGGAGGCACTCATTAAATAAGAGATTAAAAGACATGGTAGACACAGCTAATTATTAAAGGCCCAAAAAGGGACATGAAATGCGTCTTATCTGAGGCTTTAGTGGATTGTTAAAGGAAATGAATGGTCTAGTGATAAACCAGTCGGAGTTAATCAATTGAACAAAACTATAGGGAAGGTATTTGAGTCTAGATGTGAAAGGTTTATAAGTAATCATTTATGCTTGCTTTTATAGTTGCTCCCTACTTCTTTAATTTTAGATTCTTGAGCTGCTAATGGGTCAGGAAATTGGGTCTAAGCTCTAGAGTGGTGACTACAGGAAGGCAACTTAGAGGTCTTTATGGGGAAGGTCTATATCGCTACCCATTAGCAGATCAGACGTTGGAGTGAATTCTTTTGTGGCACTCTGTGATTTAAAGCCTGACATGAATCATTCTGGAGGCAAAGCTCTGAGGAGGCCTACTTTCAACTTCCTCGCTTCCTGAACTTTTCAACCTCTCAACTGCTCCCTTAACGTCCAAATAATGAGCAGTGTATTATTTTTGCCTGCTTACTAAGAGGGAATGTTGGTTGTTGACACAGCCCCTGCTGGCCAGTAAGATTAGTAACATGATACAGAGATTTTCACCACTTAGAAGTCACTGGCTCAACATGGCTCAGATAGGTAATGACTTAAAGTTATTCTGACCTGACAGCTGTTTAGAGGCCCATTTGAAGTGAACTATTTCTCGGTTTGCCTCCAGTCAGGGGACAGGTTGCTGCTGTGGATTACAAAATGTCATCTCTGTTGGAATCCTACATAGCAGTCAGGCTCAGGGTTGAGTCATCATCACAGAGGCTAAAATAACATGTTCCCTAGAATTAGGAACATTTGGCTGGCTTTTGTGTAAAGGTTTTGAGCCCTGTGGAAAAATAATATTGAGTTAGTTTCTCCCCAGAGTCAGAGTCACTCTACTTACAAGCTTAATTCCATTAACTAGTTCAAGACACCAGGGCAACATTTAAGGCATTACTTACAATCGACTGAAACTTCAGAGAAGATATGTTTAATGTCCCGTCCTTGGGCCTTCAACAATTAGCCACATCTAACCATGCTTTTTAATCACTTCTTTAATGAACATCTCCGATTAAAGTAAGTGTCTGCCAGCCACCTTAAGGAATGATTTAGACACTAGAAGAGATAGGGTTCAGAGGGTTTAAATCACCAAGGACTCAGTAATTTCCAGCTTCATAAAATTCACGTTGAAAATGCACATAGTTCAAAGACAACAGCCAAAGCAGATTGCAATGAAAAGTGTGAGAGTGGACTGGGATGGCAATTAGGGAAATGGAATATGACACATTGGTTAATAATAAAACTTTGTTAAAAAACTGTATTCATTTAAAGTGGCTATGACAGAGGGACATACCTCAGCTGCAGAGTTTCAAGTTGTTGAGTGTAGCTCTTCTTCTAATTGTGTGCCTAAATACACATCAAGGACTCTAAAAATGCTTTTTGTGATATAACCTTTTTTTTCTGTTCAGTGATTGTCATTATACCCAATGTGTGCCTATGGTAAGAAACACAATAACTTATTTCTGATGTTATATTAAACTTTGTGCTGATATTAGTGCAAAGTATGCAAAGACTTTCATTTGTGGAGTTAATTTCTTATGTTTTATCTTTTTAAAATTATAACAGTCAAATCTGTTATGGCATATCTTCTTTTTTATATTTGTGTCTTACCTTCACAGCTAATCTGTACTTCCTTGAAAGGCAGTGCATATTTCTTTCGCTACCTTTATGTGCCCTCACTGTTGAGCAGTGTGCTAAGAATTCGGTCAGTGGCTGATGAATGATTTATTTTTAAATTTACTTTTGAGTTCCTTTGGGTATTAGGATTAAATCACTACTATGACTATCATTGCTATTTGCCACAAAGCCCAAAGTTGAAGGCAGAAAGAAGAGACTAGGACTCTTCTCACCTCCGCCCAGAAGGCACTGGTATAGAAATCATGTGTTCCGAGGTCTCCCAATGTACCATGTTTTGGCAAACCTTTGTCCTTTTTGAGGTTCTGAGAATTCACACACTGGTTTAGGAATTCTGTGAGATACAAGTTGTGCAAAATTAGTGCTTTAAACAGAGACTTGTAGTGAAGTCAAAGAATGAGGAGAAAGAGTTCTAATTCTAGTCATAATGCATTCCCTAGGGAATCAGGAGGAGGATATGAGACAGATAAATTTTTTTGTCCATTTTGCTTCTTCTTTACTCATCACCTGTGCTGCAGCTATGAGTGTGTGAGAGGCTGAAATGTGGAGCTCTATAGCTTTCAAAGTTACCTTGATCTTATTATGCAATGCTGTTTAAGGTATTTGTTTTCTTTTTCATGATAACGGAATGTTCCCAAGTTTCCTTTCCCTGCTTCTATTCATCCTTTAAAACTTATCTCATTTAAAAAAAAATTTTTTTTGCAATCCTTCTCCTTAGTTCAAGTCAATGATTGTTCGCTTACTGGTGTGTGTTCTGATTCAACTTTGGTTTTAGCTTACTATTGCAAATGCTTTTGTAAATGTGTGTTTATTTGTCTGTTTCTCTTACTGGCATGTGAGTTAATGGAGGGCAAAAATGTGGTCTGCAGTTGTTGTACAATGCTTCCTTCTTTACCTTCCTCTTTTCCAGTGCCTGGGATATTTAGAGGGCCACATAATACTCAATAAGCACTGTTAAATGCACTGAATTTAAAAGAAAACTAAGATTTTCTTTAAAAACTTCAGAGGAAACATGCTTCAGAATTGCTATTTTGTTGTTGTTGAAAATAATCTAGTAGCTAATGGGAAGTTTTAATGCGTGTATTATAGATCAACTAACATAACATAAAAAATGCTTCTAAATGTGATACTGTGCTAGTGAATTTCACTTGAAAAAGACAGAATTAATATTATCAGTTTTAAGATAGTTGAGGAATAGCAAAAATTATAATGGACTTGTATATAATTAAGGTGATGGCTTAGAAGTCACTCATATGATAAGACTATTATAAAGTAGTTTTGGGGGATGAATAATCAAATCCATTAAAAGAAAACCTAGTAATTAGATAAGAAATGACTATTTTGGAAGAAGGCCAAGAAATGGGGTATTTTGGTTATCATCAAATTCACTACTAAGTTGATCACTTTATACATTGTTTGGAAAACGATACATGGAGATGGATTGCCTGATACTCTCAAGTCTGCACTCTATGACACATCATTCTCTAAGTGGCTTTGGTGTCCTAATCATGCTGCCATTCAGTGTTCTTCTGGATTTACATCACCTGGGAGCTTGCGGGACACACAGGCTCTCTAGATCCACCCCTAGACCTTTGGGTCAGTAGCCCCATTCTAACAAAAGTTCCGGGTGATTCACAGGTACGTTAAAACTGAGTAGCACTTGTATTAATGCATGTCATTGAAATATACATGATGATTATGGAAGATTAAGTCCATTTTAACAAATAATCCATTGCCATTTTCTTCTAAGAAAGGAAGAGGACATACATATTTATCACAGCAGCTTTCTGGATGCCTTATACTAGGATAGCAGTTTTTAATCTGAAAATCGGTTTATATCTTCTGAAATTTATTGTGTGACTGACAGAAAGAAAAAAATAAAGGAATAACAAGTAGTCCAGTTAAAATAACAATTTCTTTCATATCATTCTGTCAAGAAATGACTTTTTCAATCAAAAGTTTAAAAAACAGGAACATTTATGGAAGTTTGCTGGCATCTAGCATCTGTAGTTTAGGTGTTTTAGTCTGCCCAAGCAGGAACATTAGACTCATGATATGCATAGAAAATGCTGCTCACGGAATCTCTAGCTGTACTTGGATTATCAGGGAAATTGAAAGAGTTAAATTTCACTTTGACAACTGGGTGTTTTTGATTGACTGGTGATATTAAAACCTGAGTCCACAGTTACATCATATTTTTCTTCTATTGCTGTAACTGTTAGTTTCTTTCAGATTTTATTTGAATCCTTGGTGTAAGTATACATGTAGTTTCTTAGGCGAAAACCTTGTTAGACATAATAAAATCCTAAGAGACGACTCAGTGAAGAAACCTGGTATAATCTACTTTTTTTCCTTTCTATCTTTCATTTTGCATTTTTTTTTTTAAATGACATTCTTTGTTGGAGAAACTGTCCCATGCGATTTATTGTGGATTGAGGATCAACATCAGGCAGTATGATTCTGGGGCCTGGCAATGAAGGTTAATGTCAATTACTCAGCCCAAATGTAAAGATATTTGGCTTTAGAATTTCCAAAGAGTCAAATCAATGATGGCAAGCCTGCTTGATTCCAATTGTTGCAAAACTACTTCCAGTCCCTGCTGGCAGCTCAAACAGCTTTCTCTAGGAAGTCCTCCTCTCCTGATCAATACTTGCTTTTCCCCTACCCTCACCCCCTTAAGTCAGCCAAACACACGAAACTTCTGAGGTTTATCCCCTGCTAATGTCTATGTCCAACTTCATCTAATTGCAGTAATGGGGATTTACTTTTGAGCAATTCTGAGGGATGGTTTTATCTACTGGGCAGAAGAGACCCTTTGGTGCAGCAGCAAAACATAAATATCCCAGGATGCCCCTTCTCCTTTCCTCCCAGGGTCCACAGCGTAAGATCAGATCAACTCAAATATCTTAGAAATGGTGCTTTCTACTGGCAGTTATTATTTTGTTCATTTTTTAAAGTGACCTTAATTTTTTTCCTCCTCCTTGTTGCACTAACAGCCTGAGGCATCAAGAAATACAAACCCGACCTTAACCACATCCAGACATTTGCTTGTCATGCTTTATGTTTGTATTTTTGACTGTTTCAAAATTAATTAAGAGATGTTGATTTCAAAGTGCTTTTTTCTAAGTTTCTCAAATATTTAAACAATTTTTACACACTTTTTTACTTCCCTTTTCTCTCTGTTTGTAATAAGATTAATTATGTGAGGTGCACTGCTGCTTATCCCCATGAAAGAAAATCTAAAACGAGGGATTTCAGCTTCAAGAAGGCTATTTTGTCCTGTTTCCGATGTTCTAAAGGGATTAATTTACCATATCGTATAGCCCTGGAAGACTGTGATAATTGAAAACATCCATATTCATTGCATGTTCAAAGGGATCTGTCTGACTTTGTAATGTAAAAAGTGCATTTTTAACCTGAACGGGGACCTGCATCTGCTATTGCTTAATCCTATTAGTCCGACAGTTCCAAAGCTTTAGTGTATAATCATTAGCTCGTGTTAATCCTGAGACATGCCTCCAGCTTCAGCCTGTCAGAAGGAATCCCTGCAGGGAAAATGTGGAGGTGCTGATAGCACAACACCAACTAATCTTATCTTAAATGCTAGCAGCAGCCTCTATCTGTGATAGCCAGGGAATTAAAAACAAATTTTTTATGGGTATTGGATAACAGGGTGTTCCTAGGCTCCCCCCACCTCCAACCTCCTCTCTCTCTCTCTCTCTCTCTCTCTCTCCTCTCTCTCCCTCTCCTCTCTCTCTCTCTGCCTCTCCCCTCCCCCCATTAGAGCTTCTTCCTTGCCCTAGTTTTCCTCTCCAGATTCTTTGTTAGGGTGATGCTAGTGATGACAGAACAGGATGAATGGAGAGAGAGTGGAGAAGAGACGTTTAAGATACTGTTTCAGCAATGGAAGCTCCTTGCTAAACCACTTAGGATCCTTGCCAGGTCTCCTGTCATTTTTATTCCTTGACGTAAGAAAGTCAAGCCAATCCTGTGCTTTGTGCTGCTGTGGATTATAAAGTAAGATGACAAATGTATCTTACAGTTATCATCCCCTCCCATAGCAGGGCATCCTGAGAGTCTAAGATCTGGGTCCCCAGGCGCTGACACAAGCTTGCCTGAGTAGAGAAGTAGGCTGCCATACACAGCCAGCCGGTGAGAACTTTACAGGTGGGGGAGAAAACAGCCATAGGGAGCTAGGAATAGAAGAAAGTGTGGGTTTAGGGGTTGCTGTGCGAGGTATATAGAAATGTTGTCATTGAATAGAGCTCAGAGCTGTATTTTTCAGATCAGAGTAGAATGCTGTAAAGAGTACCTTTACTTTGGAAGGGGAGATTTCTACAAAGAGTACAGAGAATATTTAGTCATTTATGTAACAAATATTAATTTGGCAATTACTATGTGTTAATCAGTGGTACTCCCACAGTGAATATGGTCCTCACTCTCATAGAGCTTAGAGTGGTGGGCTAGACATGGGTAGTAAACCGGGAACAAAGAAAAACTATGCACAAAAATAAATGGATTCACACTGTGATACATGCTAGGGAGCTGTGATCCCTATCCTAGTAACTCTCTGGCTGGATGTTATAAATTCAGCTTGGTCAGTGGTGAAATGCCCCTAGAGAGGCTTGTTGAGCGTGCCACGGTCCTCTTTCTCATACAATTTATCCGAGTTTAACTACCAGCCTTCTCAAGAGCCTGGAAACAGCTAGGGGTTGTCCTCTTTCTCCACCCATCTAAGTTTTTCCTCTATTAGTTACAGTTTAGTTGTATTTCTAAATTCAGGCATTTTTGTAACGGTATGAATTCTGGTAACATGATGTAGATCTAATGCAACTGATAATTAAAGAACATGATTTGCTAATGCTGGTGTTTCCTGTGGTGTGGTGAGTCTCATACTGTTGGTGGGATATGAGATGAACAAACATGTTTTATTTTAATCTTTATATATGTCCCGTTATAGGCACCTTCTATTTGACAGTGATTTGAAATTTCCTTTTAAATCCATTTAACTAAGGACAGTGAATTTTCTTAAAATATTAAATGACTTATAAATTGTACAGAAATTATGAATATACGGTGAAAATCTTGAGTACGGTCCTCAGATAACTTAGTATATGAACAGCTACGCTGCAAAACTACTATTTTTAAAAATAAAGCAGTAGGGTTGGATAATTCTCTAGTTATCTGTGAAGGAAAGAGTTGTTGCATCTCCTGCAGGGACAAGCAGTTGCCTTGCTTGGTTGACAAGCTAGTTCATTGTTCATCAGGTAACAGGTGGTTAATTTGATGAGAGTTACCATTTGCAACAGACTGAATGTTTGTGTCCCCTCGAAGTTCATATACGGAAATTCGGATACACAATGTGATGGTATTAGGAGTTGAAGCTTTTGGGAGCTAATTAGGTCATGAGATTGGAGCCCTCACAAATGAGATTGGTGCCCTTATAAAAGAGACCCCCAAAGAGCTCTCTGGCCCTCTCTTCCTCACATGAGGATTCAGCAAGTTGGTCATCTACAAACTCGAAAAGAGCCCTCCCCAGAACCCAATCATGCTGGCACCCTGATCTTGGACTTCTCAGCCTCCAGAACTGTGAGAAGTAATTTTTGTGTTGTTTATAAGCCGTATTGCCTATGGTGTTTTGTTGTCTCAGCCCAAAATAAGACACCAGCAGTGAGTTGTATTGCAAATAAGTTGCTTTGACCAGATCAAAGTTGGTAACAAAAACAAAAGAAAAAAACCCAAAAGATTCTGGGGTGTGTGAATTGAAGGATAATTGAAAAAATAAATACTTCATGCTTATATTGGTCAATTTTGATAAATTCTTTTATTATTTTGTTTCCTATATCAAAATACAATTATATATACATATGCACTCACGCATGTGTGTATACATATGAGTATTTATACATATATATACCATCATTTTTATTATCGTTCTTGAAAAAAAAGTTTCCTTTTTTTTGTTTTTTTTTTAACCTAGATCCTAAATACTCCCTTTCCACTCTTGATATTATTGCTTTGAGGACAACTGCAAATTGATAGCAGAGCTCACCATACAGAATGTCTTAGAAGAAAATAATCATATCATTTATTTCTTTGAAAATCACATGCAATTAGATTTCAGGTGTCACCTGGACAGCAGTCACCAAATTATTCTTCTTAACATTTCACTTTTAATTTCTCCATAGATCCTTACTTTGCTGCCCCTTTGAAAGGGGTTCCTTCAAGTTTATGAAATTAAAAATCTGGAATTAGATCTGTTTAGATAAGCAGACTATATGCCACTCAATAAATTAGTACTTATTCAACATGATCTCTGCTGTGTGCCTTACTAGAAACTGTGGGAGAATAAAGATGTATCAGACAGAGACTGTGCCCTTCAGGTGCTTACTCTTTCCTAGAAGAGAGGCAGTGCATATACATCTGCATGATTAGAAAGGGTAAAAAATAAGGAATTTGGAGAACTGAATATTGCTGCCAACTGGAAAGATAAGAGAACACTCTCTGTCAGTGGTTGCCAGCCCTGATTATAGATTAGAAGCATTGGGGGAGAACTGAAAAAAAATCAGTGTGTTCTTCTCACTCCCAGAGGTCCTGACTCAAGTTGATTAAGTGGGACTCGATCATCACTGGTTTTTAAAAGCTCCCTAAGTAATGTTAATGTGCAGATGGGGATGGAAATCAGTGTTCTGAATACTTATCAATAAGAACTGGGTGGTTTTGAGAATTTTTAAGTGTAAGGCATTATATTTTCAATTAAAAAGAAAAGGTCGTGATGGAATATTTTATATACATTTAGTTATAATCTCATTGTTGAAGTAGATCAATTTATTTAAATATTTCATCAAAATATGTTTTCCTTTGTGAGAATGTTTTGACATATTTTAATAAATTATAGTAATCAAAGATTTGATTCCTATAAGGCACTGCATGCAGTGATAACATTCATTAGCACATTGGCACAGAAGTTGAGAAAAAAATTCTTATTTACAATGAATACAGATTTTATCTTCTCTTCAAAGTGAATTAGTAAAGAAACAACATTTTAATATTTCTTTAATACTCTAACAATTGATAGCCCCATTTGAATTCCTTCAACTTTACTTTTTTTTTTTCATGTGGAATCTTCTGCTCTTAGCAAAGATTTTAGGTCTACTTTTCATAATGGAAAAGCTACCATAAAGAACTTTTGAAGAGGAGCCGCCCTGAATCTTGTTCATTACAATGGTAGAATATTTCAAAAACCATCTTTAAGTTATTGAATTGGTTTGCTTGCTTTGTTGGCCCGATTACCTTTATGAAGGGAAATTTGGATGCTGGGAACAAGTGTTGCCAAATGGAGAAACTATGAAAAGGAGCTCTTATTTTCTCCTAAGGGCACCTCATTAAGCAGATAGCTTCCTGAGAACTCAGCCTTCAGCATTCTGGAGAAACTAATGTAATGCTCTTTGTGAAATTGTCTAGTTTATTCCTTATTATGGATTTTCTTCAACTGTGCAAAACCTGGCTCAATTAAAGAATCTTCTAACTCTAATCCTTTAGTGGAATTGGAAGGGCACTCAAGAAGCCACCAAGTCCAGGCATGATTGTGCATAAGTCATGCAATGCAACTCTATTCTACTTTCTAAATTCCAAGAAATAATCCATGATGAATAAAGTAATAAATGAATGAACAAAAACCTGTGAAAGGCACCAGGACCACTATGTACCACCTTTCTTTCGTTACTTACCCTATTCTCTGTGAAAAGAAACAATAGCTTCTCAATAACTTTTCTATGAGTCTCATCAAAAGCATAAGGGGAAGAAACTGCTCCTCCTTCTAAGAAAAGGCAGAAAAGTTCTAATTGGGAGTATCCTAGGGAGCCAATCTAAGACAAAATATTGAGAAGAGTCATTGTTTGGCATTTATGGCAAAGAGAGAATTGCCCACAAAATTCTGTATTAGTGGCCCTATATTTCCTAATCTGGCTGCAGTAAGAAAAAGGTCATGGAACTAGTTTTGGTGAGGAAAATGTAAGTACATGTATGACAATTGCAGAGTGAAGGAGAGGAAAGCCCAAGAATAATTTTAATCTCTCTGTCTCGTTGCCTAACAAGTCAACTGAGAAGGCCACATGCTATGGACCGCCAGCTACAGGAAGGCTCTGTGTGTCAGGGAGACTGGAGAAGAATCTCCCTCTCTGCTCCTTACATGATCATATAGTGTGCCTGAAAAAGAGTAAACCGTTGGGAATTTTGTGTTGTTGCTGTTGCAAAATAGCCCAGTTACCTTAATAAATACAATCAACTGATACTATGATAAACTACAATATAATCTTGACTCTTTTGGCTATTAATTCAAATATTGTGCATCTTTTTTACTCTTTGGAAGTCATATAAAACAACAACAACAACTGCTAATAGTAGTATTAAGTCACTCCCTCTTGAGCCAAGCCACAGTTTATGGAGGGAAAGATTATAAGAAGGCTGAGGAGGAGGTCCATCTGCTTTGTGTCCAAGGGAGGCATGTTTCTAATGCTCTTCCTGGAATGGAAGGAAATAATTGGGCTCATTAAGTTGCTTTTCGGTCTTCTTTTCTATAGTCTAAATAACCCTTAGGTTAATTAGACATAGTTTCTAGCCTCAGGGAAATTTTTCTGTGTGTGGTTAATAATAGAGAGAATGGTCATAAACTCAATAATTAAATTTTCAGTTTTGCAAATGCTAAAGAATAGGCAAGTACCTGTAAGATGTCTTTAAAAATCAATAGCCCTTGTGAAACTAATATCTTGTATCGATATTGCTGCAAATATGAGATCATAATTGAGATGCTTCTGTTAGGGTGACAAAATAGTTAATCCCAGCGTGGGCCTGGTCAAGTGTGCCCTTCATTAACAGACAGAATCATGTAGCATGCTGGCTGCTCAATCCTGGCTGTACATATATCTGGCTTTGTGTTAAAAATACTGTGCCAGGGCCTGATCCCAGAGCAACTGAGTAAGAATCTCTGAGTCATTCAAATACCCAGCCAGGGTTGGGAACCACTGTTGGCGTGAATAACAGCAGCCATCTAAAGTCAGATTCTGAGTCTTGATCCTCTATCTTTTTATTAGCCATGTAACTTCAGACAAATCTCGTAGTCTCTCTGGACTTTGGTTTTCTTATCCATACAAGAAGTATAATAATACTGTCCCTGCCTAGTTTCAAGTACATGTTTAATGTTAGAAAATAATATATATGTAGATATGCTTTGCAAATTATGAAGAATAAAAATTTACTGTTTTCCTATTGCCATGGATTCAAAGACATGATTCAATCCCATTCTAATTGTTATTTGAAGATGTATGAAATAAGTTAAGTGAGTATGTTAATAAATTATCCACCTGAGTATCTGTGCCCAAGAAAAAACAAAAATCCAAGTGAAATGACTTTGCTGGCGGGTTTTTCTCTTCCACTCAGATGTTCCTCTTTTGCACACATACGAAAAAGAAGCATTGCAACATTTTGATAAATTACCATTTTTTGGCTCCATTCGGGGCATGGTGCAAGAAGTGAAACTGTCAGAATTTCTATTACTTTTGTGAACTGACTCCTTTGTACTTTTTTCTAGATCTTTGTTTCTTTAAGAATTGTGCACCTAAATCCAGACCTTGCAGAGGACAGAGGCAAGATAGAGGCGCAGCACAGGACTTCACACTTTGCATTTAGATGGACCTAGAATTGATTCTTGAAGCTACTGTTTGCTAGTTATGTAAACTTGGGTAAATCATGTGACTCTCTTGGCATTATTAAATCTTTGTTGAGTTCCTACTATTACCAGCCAATTTGATTAGAGTAGAGAAGGTTAGTATTCCTTCCCTTCCAAGGAGTGAATAATCCAGAAGAGAAGATCAACAAACAGAGGTACAATCATGTTTACCTTTGGTGTTATTTTGTAATTAAGCCAGTCTGGTGCCTGGCAGAGAAGTTGTTCAGTAGATAGTAATGAATATTATCATGATCCATTGTTGTGGGCCTGCCAGAGGCACAAGGCAAGGGACATGACCCAAGCCCTCAGCCTAGGCAGGTCAGACAGTGGCAGAACTCAGCTTATCTACGCTTTCCAGCCCCTGGCCAACCTCTGTCTGGACAAAGGAGAGCAGGGACGTCCTCTGAGTATGAAAAGGCCTTTACAAACCCACCCTTGACCTTAGCCATCCCTGCTGTTGGGCTCATTCTAAAGCCTGTGTATGACTTTGGGTTTTCTCCAGGACTGACAAGGCACGATTCCAGATCATGATTTCAGAACGCATCCTGGCCAGCAGGGGAGCTGCCTGGGTTATCCTCAGAAACACCTTGGCCTCCTGAGAATCTGCCCAACCCAAATTCCTGGGAGCTAGGCCAGAACCCTTCAGGCCTTTTCTGGTCTTGCTGGGGAATTAGTTTTAAGCCAGAACCTATTCCAAGATGAGAGGTGAGTAGAGGTTTGTCCAAATATTAACCAGCTTTCCTGACCATGGCTTTCTTTTGCAAGTTTGTTATATCAAAATTAATAAGACATATTTTTTTTGAATCACAGAGATTTATCTATGTAATAAGAAAATCTTAACATCTGACCATTCATTTTAAAGGAGAACATAGTCATTGCTAGCTTTTGACATTAATTAATGGCATTCTACCATGTTATCAGGAGATTCTGCCAAGCTGGAGCTTAAATCTGCTCATCTGCTAAGACTTACAGATGCTCATAGTTTAAACAAAAGCAAATGCAAAAAAATTCTCCAAAAGAAGAAAATAATTGAATTGAGTCACAACTTAAGAGCAGAAAAGGCATCTTTTATGTGTTTTATTTTTCTATTTTTAAGCCTAACCTCAAACATGCACATTTATTTGTCATCCAAAGACAACCGACTATATCACTATCAGCTCAACAGTGATGACCTGGAGATACACTGATCTATCTGAAGGATCATCTTTCACTGTAGCTGATTAAAAATGCATCCAGGGCCAACATTCTGTTACAGGTTCCGAGCATTTTAAAAGAGAAAGATTTGCCAATATGAAACCACCTGCCACAGTATAGTCCTTATTTACTTGCTTCTTGCAGAGATACTTCCTCTCTTTCAACCTAAGTTATGTAGGATGGTGACATATAACAGAGATTCTCTGCTGGGCCAAACTTTAGTCAGACTCCCAAACCTTCTCCAAGGCCCATTTGCATACTTTCTTGTAAAATTCGGTCTTAGCAAAAACCCTGCCAAGTCTGTTTAGCAATAATCCCCCACTCTCATTATCTGTTCATCCTGGATATCTGATTATCCTTGATACCTTATCAGGTTCCTCATCCTCCACCAACACCAGGTGATGTCTGGTGATGTCTGATCACTGTGGTCTGTCTTCAGCAAAAATTCACTGTGGTCTGTCTTCAGCAAACTCAGGTGATGTCTGATCACTGTGGTCTGTCTTCAGCAAAAATTCCATTAGGTCCATTGAGCCAGAATCCCTGCTTACTCTTGAAGTTTCTCTTAGCAGTTTTCCACCCACTGACCCCAGAATGTCATTGCAGTTGTCTCTAATACCTATGACGATGGTCCTGAGTAAAGTCTGTCTTATCGTGCTTATCACTGGATAATTTTTTCTTTAACACATAAATGTGGTGAGATCATCTCAATAGTCTGCTTCTACACTGGAAAAGCTGTAAAAGTGTTTGAGTCAAAATAGTGGCATTTGGTTGATGTTTTCCCTCTCTCTCTCTGCTCATTTTTCATCTTCCCGGAGAGCTTGTCCCCCCTCCCATTCCCCATCTCCCCTCCTCTGCTGTTCTTTACTCCTCTCACTTGTCTCCACTGGTGACAAGAAGGAGTGCCTCCACCGGGCCGATACATCAAGCTGCGACACCAGCAGAGTCTCATTCCCTACGACAGACGTCAATTTAAAAGGCAAGAGAAGATCTCAACGCAGGGGTGAGGGACGTGAATGGAATTAGTCATCATTACCCTGAAGCGACATGGGCTGCCTTAGCTGTTCCCTCATCAGGCTTCTCATGACTATGCCCCAAGGATCACCCCCATCACTCTAAACAGTCGTGACACAGCCAATGTATGGGTTAAAATGATGAGCAGGAGAGACGGACCGATCCCAAAGTAAATAGACTGAATTAGAGGCATTACAACAGTTAATATGTCAGGTCCCTGTTGGGAAGCCATAGATCCTGTGTGGTCTATTTCCCCTGCATATTGAAATTGATTGTGCCTTGGGCTACGGCAGAGCTGGTGGGGGAGGGGAGCTGACATTCATCCTTTCCCTTCCATGGATCAAAGGAAGCAGACAGTGTTATGTGGAATTATTTGTTCTGAAGGTGCAGGGAAGAGAATTTACGAAAGAAATGGGGTATCATGTAAGAAGCCATCAGTCTCAGCCAGTGTCTCCCCAGGCCACACCATCTGAGGAGTATAAATTAAACCAGGCTCTTACGGAAATCCTGTTTCTCTGGCTTGGCCCTATGGAAACTGCAGGAACTGCACCCTCCTTTCCTTTTTCCCCACCTGGCCAACTGTTTCCAGGAGACCTCAAGGGATGCTTCCCATATTTTTGAGCACAGTCCTCTTGGCTGCCATATCTGAGGTTCTCCTCCTTCCCTTCTGCT
This sequence comes from Carlito syrichta, assembly GCF_000164805.1. NCBI lineage: Eukaryota > Metazoa > Chordata > Mammalia > Primates > Tarsiidae > Carlito > Carlito syrichta. The sequence goes on from NW_007246976.1 coordinate 510,421, forward strand.
CACCGAGGCGATGTCTATCAGGGGAGGCTGCCAATTCTTGAGCTAACCCCTGATGCCAGTAACAAAGGGCATTGTTGCCACTGTGTTGCTGCTGGTACTGACTGTTGACGACAGTGCCACAGAAGATATCAAGTTAGTGCTCAGAGGCCTGGCACCCATAGGCTTAATCCAGTTGGTTTTTAAACTCAAAGCAAATTCTGTGTCACCATGACTTCAATCTTCTACTTCCTTGTCACTGCAACCCCTACCCCACTTCCGAGATGTAGTCATTAATGCACAATGACTGGTTCAGGGACAGTTTGGGTGATTGTTCCTGCCTTGGTTTAGGGTCTTCTGAAACAAAAGGAGATTTATTTGTGTGCAGGGTATGTATTGGGAGTGCACTCAAGACTGACAATTGTGTGAGGGAAGATTTTTAAAAAGGTGAATTGGCATCAAAGAAATGCAAGTTAAAACTACATACCACCTAATTCCAGTAAGGATGACCATCATCAGTAATTCAAAAACAAACAGATGCTGAAGAGGATGCGGGGAAAAGGGAATGCTTCTATACTGTTAATGGGAGTGTAAACTAGTACAGCCTCTGTGGAAAACAGTATGGTGATTCCTAAAAGATCTAAAAATTGACCTCCCATATGGCCAACAATCCCCCTTCTGGGAATATACCCCGAGGAACTCAAATCATTCTACGAAAAAGATACCTGTGCACACAAGTTTATTGCAAGACTATTCCCAATAGCAAAAACATGGAACCAGCCGTGCTACCCATCGAAAGTAGACTGGATTTTTAAAATGTTGTACATATACATGATGGAATATTACACAGTCACAAAGAAGGACAAAATTATGAACTTCATGGCAACTTGGATGGAGTTCATCTGTAATACTCAGTGATCTATCACAGAAACAGAGAACTGAGTACCACATGTTCTCACTCATAAGCAGACCCTGAACAATTATCATAATACCATAAGAAAGGGATTGGTAGTAGTGGGAAACTATTTGTAGTGCCAGGGGAGGGGATGGGGGGTGCACTTCCTCAATAAGGGTACCTAATCTCAAACCAGGTGATGGCCCAAACTTTACCTGTATAATGACCGTTTGTATATCTAACTCAGAATTGTTTCCCACATATTTAAAATAAAAATTAAAAACAAAAGAAGCTGGATTGGGTAGAGGGAGAAGTAGATGAACATCTGTGTGAGGAATGAGGCAGTAGACTTGGGTGAGGAAGAGGGTCAACTTAATGCAGTTGTAACAGAAGCCTTCTCTGATTGCCTGGAGAGATCTGGAGCAGGACTGGTTCCTCAGAGTTGTTTGCAAACAAGGCAAGAGGCCAGGATTTGCACTTTCACATCACACCAGTTAGTGGATGTGAGTTGCCTCAGACAGGAGACATAAACTTGAGTGAGGGGGTTCTTTTTAACTGCAGGCAAGTCCCAAAACAAGGATTCATTTGGGAGTGGTCTTCAGTCAACTCTTTGTGCAACTGGGCGAATGAGAACCTTGGTCTTCCAGGGGGATCTGGCTGGTGCACATTTGATCCCTCTACCTCTCTTTTTCCCTGTCTACTTGGTGTGCTGACCTTGGCCTGACATCTTTCCTTAGGCTGAATTATTTCTAAAGAAGATCTTTAAACCCTTGGCTAGTCTTTCTCCTCAGTCCTCTCTGACCCCTCAGATAAATGATTGCTGATGTTCATACTTGGACCACTGTTATATGAAAAAGCAGCCGGGCTCAGTAGCTCAGCCTGTAATCCCAGTGCTTTGGGAGGCCGAGGTGAGTGGATTGCCTGAGCCTGTGGGTTCAAGACCCACCCGGGCAACTTGGTGAGACCTCATCTCTACAATAAATCAAAAAATCAGCCAGGTGTGGTAGTGCGCGCCTGTAGTTCCAGCTACTCGCAAGGCTGAGGCAGAAGGATTGCCGGAGCCAGCAGATCGAGGCTGCGGTGGCTGGGAGCAGCCACTGCACTCCAGTCTGGGAAACAGAGTGAGACTCCAACTCAAAAAAAAAAAGAAAAAAGAAAAAGAAAAAGAATTCTCAATTTAAATCCTAGGAAATAAAGGCAGGAAGCTTATATAACCCAAAGGATGTGAGACGTGAGTCTGAAAACTGGAGTTTCCCTCTGCCTGTGTCACTTCTTAGGTGACATTGAACAATTGCTCCACCCTCCCCAGGTCTTGTCCCTTAAATGCAGATTTAGACTAATTGGTTTCTAAGGTCATTTTTCTGTTTTAGACCTCTCCAGCAATTTGCTCAGTGGACATGAAAGAAGCAAATGGTTTGATTTACGTCTTGGAGGACATTAAAACTTTGTCAATAAGGCTAAATAAAGGGATTAAGAAAAGAAAACTAAGAAAAGTGAGAATAACAAACCATAGTTAATACACTCAAGTTCCAAAATAATTGCTAGAGGCTTTATTGATACAGAGTAGGTCTCAGTAAACTTCTCTGTAAATGAACAAGTAGCAAATATTTTTGACTTTGAAGTCACATATGATGTCTGCTGCAAGTATTCAACTCTGCTGCTGTAGTGTGAAAATAACCACACATAATATGTAAGTGAATGAGCATTGCTGTGTGTTATAATAAAAACTTATTTACAAAAACAGTAGACAGATGTGGCTTGCCAATCCCTGCTTTAAAGAGAGAAAAGGAATCTTAATGATTATCTAATGCCTTGCAGCTCAAAAGTGTGTTCTATGGATGCTCAGCATTGGCATCAGGTGGGAGGGTATTAGAAATGAAGACTGTCAGGTAGTACACCAGACCAGATGAATTATAATATACATTTTTAAAGATATCACCTTGTGACTTATATGCAAAATGAAATTTAAAAAGTATGAATATGATCTAATCTTCTAATTTTTGCAGATGAACATACTGAGGCCCAGAGTGATCAAATACTTCATCTGAGTTCACATGGCTAGTTTGGGATCAATCTGAGATTCAAATTTTTCTGATTTTTTTCTTCATTCTATGAATATTTATTGAACATCTCCTATATGTCAGGCACAACTATCTGCTGTCATAGAACTTGCATTCTTTTTAGAAGAAAACAGAAAACAAATGAAAAAATTGTTTAGCAAGCTAAAAAATCATTACATGTTTGGGATAAAAATAAATCAAGGATAGAGAATAGAGAGACGCACAATCTAATTTTACATAAGTTGTCAAAGAGGACCTCACTGAGAAGGCAACATCTAAGTAATGATTTTAAGACATAGAAGCCAGCAGGTAGATTCCTAAGGGAAGTACCTTCCACACAAGGAACAGCAGGTGCAAAGGCCCTGTGTTGGGAGCATGAAATTAAGTATTCAAAAACCAACAAGGCAGTCTTGTGGCTTGGGGTAGAATGAAAGCAGGAGGAGTTCATTGGAAATAATGTCATGGGGCGGAGAGAAGCAATGGCCAGTGAGAAGGTAGAGGACACAATTGCGTAGGCCTCATAAATGATTATAAAAATTTGCCTTTTATGTAAATGAAACATTTTTGAGTATGAGACAACATGATCACTCTGGGTGCTATGTTGAGAAGAAATAGCAGGTGGAGGGTGTCAGAAGAGAGAATAGAGAAACCAGTTAGAAAAGCCATTGAAATCATGCAGGGAAGACTTAACAGTGGTCATACTAGAAGTGGCAAGACACAGTGTGGATTTTTATAGATTTTGAAGGCAAAGCGAATGCTATCCTGAAGTTTCCCTAATGGATGGATATAGGGTGTAAGACAAAGAGGAGTGAATGATAAAATTGACATTAACTGGCATGGAGAGAAACACTAGAACAGGGTTAGGAGTAATGACCATTAGTTTCATTTTTTTTTTTTTTTTTTGAGTTGGAGTCTCACTCTGTCTCACAGACTGGAGTGCAGTGGCTGCTCCCGGCCACCGCAGCTTCGACCTGCTGGGCTCCGGCAATCCTTCCACCTCAGCCTTCCAAGTAGCTGGAACTACAGGCACGTGCTACCACGCCCGGCTAATTTTTTTGATTTATTGTGGAGATGAGGTCTTGCTGCCCAGGCGGGTCTCAAACCCGCAGGCTCAGGCAATCCACTCACCTCAGCCTCCCAAAGGCGTGGGATTACAGGCTGAGCCACCCAGGCGGTTAGTTTCATTTTTGATAGGATAAATTTGAGATGCCAATTGATCTCCACTGGGATATTTTGAATAGGAGCTAGATATGGGAGTCTTGAGTTCACTGGAAAGGTCTAGGTGGGAGTTCTAAATCTGAAGATATACAATGTAAGGAGGGCATTGAAGGTCATGAGATTAGATGAGATGATCAAGAAAATGGGTAAAAACAAAGAAGAAAAGAGTTCCAAGGACTGAGCCATGGAACATCCCGACTTAAGAACTCAGAGAATTGAAGGACAAAGCCCACCATACATTGCTTTCCCTCTTAGGATACAGCGACGTTCAGGAAGCATCTCCTGGGTGATAAATGGCCCGTGAGAGGCTCAACCATCCCTCTCCTCCCTTTTCCTAATGCTGCTTGTCTTCTCAGCTTTCTAGCTGTTTCATGTGAGCTTGCCTTTGTATTTCATTCCAGCTGGATGCTGAGCACTAGGCTTACAAAAGTCTGAGTTCCCAGGGAGTGAAGAAGGGCTAACTTTATATATCTGAAGATGGCTTTCTTGGTACCAATGAACTATTTTGTTTTGGTTTTGTATTTTACAATAGAAAGGGCACCAGAGTTATTTTCTGTTGAAGGGTATATCAAACTGCTGATTTAATTTGAGTTAATAAAAGAAAGTAACACAGAGGCAAACCCTTCATTTGCAGGCTGGAAGAAACTTGTTTAGGAGCATTTGGTTCAGGATGGCATTAGAAAAAAAAAGCAAGTGGGCTGGAAATTGAGAAATCATGGCTAACTTCCACTGTAGAATGTATTTGTATCCTGTCCAATGACATTGCCAGGTCATTTAGTTGATCTGTCTGTGGGATCACCTCTTTTGGGAAAAATAAGCCAAAGATTGTGGCTTTAGATGCATCTTGTGCTGAAGAATAAGTAAACCCATGCGGGAGAAATAAAAGGCGTGAGATTGTGAGTCTAAGATAGAAATGAAATCTGAATTTGTGTGTGAAATTTCCCAAATTTTAAGTATTGATTAACTATTTCAAATAGTTTTCAAATGTAGTGAAAATTAAAACGCACACATATACACTAATTTACACACATCTGTGGAACAGCATATCTCTCCCAAGAGCAAACTGTATGTTCTACAAATAATACAAAATTTTCTCGTAAACAATCATGATAAACTGCCAGAGAAACTGCTATTTCTTTGTAATAAGATTTATTGCTTAAAAACAACAATAACAAAGATAATATGAAACAGAAGAAAACTTAGCTGTAGCATAATGTTCTAACTAAATTCTAAGTGGAATTTTAAGAATCAGTCTTAAAACTGACTTAGAAAAAATGTTTATGGCATGGGAGCCTTTTTACCACTGAACCACCAACTCAGTAGTTTACCTTTCTAACTCCACATGAGGCTAGTCTTAACATTGCACTAAATTTCAAATAACAACAAAAAAATAAAGCAATGAAAAAACTCTCAAGCCTTCACAGTTGGGATTCTGCAACATTTTTGTATTCTTCTCCAGAGAGAGGATAATAGGAATTGACCTAAGTTAATTTAAGTCATTCGGTAATTTTTGAAACATTTTGGTGACTATCAGAAGAGGTTAGAATTATGTAGAAGTTATAAGATCTTCTCATTGGATGCTATTTTACACTGAAAACAAATCTTAGCTCAAACTACAATAACCTACTAGTAAGCAGACCCAACTATTCTACTAAGTGTGGAGTAATCTCTAGTCTGTCCTCAGGTACTCCTGTAAGCACCTACCGTGAAGGATTAACTCTGGAGTGGAAGCCAGAATTCTGACAACTCATTCTCAGCCAATATCTAGTCGGGTGAGTATAGAAAGGTCTACCCAGAGCAAGGACCTGTAGCATTCTCATGCCTTTCTCATACAAGGGTCTTGGAGGCTGAATCGTCTTTCTGGCCAAACACACTTTGGACACTTGTTTTACCAGTAAAAATGATCCTTCATACTATTAAATGAAACCACTAGCGTAGGTTTAATTAAGTATATTTGAAATTTTTACATAGCAGTCTCTAAATATGGATTACTAAGTAGCATTCTTCAAATGTTAGCTAGCCATTGGAACAGGAATTCCAAAGTAGGGGTCTTCAAATGTTAACAGGTTCAGGAGTGTGGATTACAATAAATTTATACATTAGCACATTACATTTATTTATAATAAGAATAGTACATGAACAATTTAATAGTGGTCCCTTATCATTTATCAATAGACAAAGCACAGATGCCCTCTCACTTTGGTTTCTTTTCACCAGCACATAAATGATTACAGACACTCATGGGACTGAAGACTGTGACAACACTGGTTCAGAAAGTCATCTTCATTACAGGAAAGTTTCTCCTTGAAGTTGGCATAACATTGCCAAATTATTGATCCTACATCTTGGTGAATATACTTCTCTCCCCTCTATGGGCTACTATGTTCTTTATGGCTAGGTCAAAAACACATATTACACTTCTATATTTGTGAAAATTAAAAAGTAATAAAAAAAGTAGTCATGCATACTTATATATATATACCAATATATATCTGCATCTTGCTTTTATTCAACAATTTTATAACTTTAAACCATTACAGATAACAGCAAATTGAGAAGTTGCCCACATATTATTAAACACCTTTGACTTTCACTCTTTTCAACGGTTCAAAAAATTCATGATCAATCTCTTCATTATCACATCCTTTATTATTCTATAGTTTGCTTACCTCAAAGACAAGTCTAAAGCCAAATGAGAATGTGCTTTAAAATACGCAGCGAGTGCATCACTTCCTCTCCTTAGTACTGCTTATGTGATAATAATCAGGAAATTTACCAGAAAAGTGCAAAAGTTTTAGATTATATGTGAGGGAAGGAAAAGGAGCTACTCAATGGCAATGTAAAGAATTAGCTTCCAATATAGTTTTATAGCAAGAATGCAAGTTTGACTGAGACTAGAAAATACAAAGAACATACAAGAAAAAATTAGGAGCATTTGTAGTAGCTCCTAGACTTGATTGAATAAAGAAAATCTAATATTAGGTTATAAAGTAGTATGAAGCAGAATAAATCAAGATAGAACTTGCTTGGCATGATGAGCAGGTAGGAGAAACACTGGATTTTTCTGGACCTATGAGCTAATTAGATCTGTGGCTAATTTTTGTTCTTTACTAATAACCATCTGTGTGAAGTTGGTCATATAACTTAATTTCCTGTTGCTCATGCCCAACTTTCAGAAGTAAGAACTGTGTAAAAATGGAGTACCTAATTATTTTTCTCTCATAAGAATATGACATTTATTTCCAAAAATAAACCATAGACAAGACAATTTGGGGAAGAAAGTAGGTAACAATCATATTTGCCTGATATCAAAACTCTTTTCATTTCTTCCTGGTTTTAAAACACAATCACATATACTTTTATGTGGATTGAAGACGATACACCAACAATATTTTTCCTTTGGTTGCACAGAACTGAGCATTTTACTTAGTTTAAAAAATTTTTTTTTTTCTGTTTCATACTTTTTAAAAAATTTTTAAAATTTTAGATTCGGGATACGCATGCATATTCGTTACATGGACATATTGTGTATTGGTGGAGATTGTGTCTCAGGTGGCCCATTCCTCAGATAGTGAATATTGTGCTCTGTAGGTAGTTTCTGAACCCTACCCCCTCTGCCTGCTCTTATTAGTGTTTCCAGTGTCTATCCCCTCTTATTAGTGTCTCCAGAGTCCATCCCCTTTTATTAATGTCTCCGGTGTTTATCATTTCCATCCTTATATCTGTTTTACTCCCACATATGAGTGAGAATGTACAGTGTTGTTTGGTTTTTTGTTTCTGAGTCAGTTTACTTAGGATGATGGTATCCAGCTCCAAACAAAAAAGAGCCAGAATAGCCAAAGTCATCCTAAGTAAAAAGAACAAAGTTAGAGGCATGACATTACCTGACTTCAGATTATAGTATAAGGCTATAGTTAACAAAACAGCATGGTACTGGTACAAGAGCAGACATATCAACCCATGGAACAGAATAGAGAACCCAGAAATAAACCCAAATACCTACAACAAACTCATCTTTGACAAGGCAGACGAAAACATACACTGGGGAAAGGATGCCATTTTCAACAAATGGTGCTGAGAAAATTAGATAGCTACATGCAGAAAAATGAAACTTGATCTCTGTCTCCATATACAAAAATTAACTTAAGATGGATTAAAGACTTAAATGTCAGACCTGAAACCATAAAAATCCTCGAAAAAAACCTACGATAAACTCTTCTGGGCATCGGCCTAGGCAAAGAATTTATGGCTAAAACCCCAAAAGCAAATGCAACTAAAACAAAAATAAATAAGTGGGACTTAGTTAAACTAAAAGTTTCTGCACAGCAAAATAAGTAATCAACAGAGCGAGAAGGCAACCTACAAAACGGAAGAAGTTATTCACAAACTATGTGTCTGACAAAGGACTAATGTCTAGACTCTACAAAGAATAAAAAAAAATCAGCAAGAAAATAGCAAATAATCCCATTAAAAAGTGGGCAAATGACGTGAGCAAACAATTTTTATTTTGTTTATTTTACCGCATTGGCATTAAAATTTAAATTTGTTCCTTCACTGTTTTCACTATCACTTTTGCTGTCTTTCTATATTATAAGATGATGTAGATAATTTAGAATGAAATAAAATAAGCAACTCCAATAAAGTTAAGATTATGGGAGTCTACTACTCTAATAAATAACATGCAGATTTAAAAGTTATGACATCTAAACAGTTTGAAAGTTGTAAATTGCCCCCAAATTATATGAATATATTTTCGCCATGAAAAAACATAATTATAGAAGCATATAGAGGCATAAAGAGACATAGAGGCATAATAATAGAGCAATTCTGTACAAAAGCCTGTCCTTTCATCTCTCTTCAAGGTCTATGGCAATTTCCATTTTGGTGTAAATATTTTAAAATTTTTCTCTAAATAAATTCAAATATGGATGCATGGTTGTGGTTGTGTGTTTGTGTGTGTGTGTGTGTGTGTGTGTGTGTGTGTATATATATAACTTTATGCAAAAAAAGGATAAACAGCATCGATTTAGTTGAAATATGGATACGTGAGTGAAAGTTTAGACTGAGGACAGGTTGCTCACAGAATTAAGCAGAAGAGAATAGAGATAAAAAACACATATGCATGCTAAAGCTAGGATTTATAGAAAGTAAGAATAGAAGTTCCAATATCATTTTTCATGAAGCCATAGAAGGAAAGAAATAAAAGTAGAGGAGAAAAATATCTAGGGAAATAACGAGAATAAACATCCACAATGAAAGAAAACTAAAAGACTTAAAGTTGTGGATGACCTGTGGGATAGATAAGGAGAAAACCTAAATTTTACCACAATATGGTTAACTTTAAGATTAGAAAAGTCAGTAAGATTACTCTAAAACCACTCAGAGAGTAAGAGCAAATCATCTACAAAATGAGAATTGAATTGACAGTATACTTTTCAATAGCAATGCTACAATAATAGTTTTATAGTATTTAAAAATAATTTATAATCTAGAATTTTATATACAGGTAGATTATTATTCAAATAGGAGGCAATGGCCAAAATATTATTAGATATGAAGGAATTTAGAAGCTTACTACAAAAAGAAAAACACAAAAATCTTTTATTGTATTTCATGTATTTTAATGTATTCAAACAGGAACAGAACTATATGCCAAGAATGATACAAAAGGCATGGAGAGTCAGAGTGATTAAATATATTGGAAGATTTTGTTGTTTAAAAAAGAATAAAGCACAGGAACAAAAAGGAAAAAAGAAGGTATGCTCATTGTAACCTTGAAGTAAAGGTTTAGAAAATGTCCACAAAATGGGGATGATAGTGTAGAAAATGTTGACAAACCAGTGGAGCATGCATGTATGTAGTCTGAACTTCCTATCTTATGACAGTGACATGAATATCAATGGAGTAAATCAACCAGAGAAGGTAAATATGAATTTGAGTCTTAGTCTTAAGGGAGCAAACTTGGGAACAAATATAGAATGCATAACTTTTACATAAGCCAAAGAAAACTCAGTCTCTTCAATGGACATAAAGAATTAGGGAGAAAAAATAATAAAACCGAAGGAATGAATAATAAGTGGATATGGAAAATGTGAAAGAAGATCTCAGAGTGGATAAATCATATAACTCAACAAATATGTGTCTCAAAAAAACCCACTTAAACCAAGACACAAAGAATATTTGCAGATAAAAGGGTGCCCAGCATTGTACAATATATCCATGCAATAAACCAACACATGTGCTCCATAAATAAAAAAATTCAAAAAAAAAATAAAAGAAAATAAAAGAGTAGATAAAAATCTACTGGTGGTGGGAATTGTAATATCTGATAAGATATAAATTAAGGCAGTTACTAAGGGTTAAAAAAAGTATATGCTAATACAAAAGAAATTATTTCCATAATAAACTTCTATACCCTAAAAAATAAAGTCTCAGAGTGTATTTGCACTGATGGTACTCTGGAGATAAATAGCTATTGAACATACCCTTCTTAGAAATAGGTAGATTACACAGACAAACAAAACAGGTATCAAAGACTTGAACAATGTGAGGTTTAAACTATATAGTTGCATCACTCCATGATTCACAATAGGGAATGTACAAGCTTGGGAATTTTTATAAAATTAAATTATTTATCAACCTAAAACTATCAATATTATTCAAAATTTGTTTTCTTACTAGCACAATCAAGCTGGAAAACAAAATAGGAACTAAAACATCTTATTTATTTGTAAACTAAATAAAATTTCTAAATATTCATTGTGTTGAAAATAAATACATGTAATACTTAAAATAAAAGATGAATGTGATAAGCAGAGATCCAAAACGGTTCCTAAGATTTCTACCTCTGGTGTACATTGACCTTCCCTTAGTCAGTCAAGCACAAATCTAGGTGCTGATGTGAAGGGAAATTTGCAGATGTAATTAAGAGCCTAAATTATTTGACTTGAAGGTAGAGAGATTATTCTTAGTGAGAGGTTAATCCAGTAAGACCTTAGAGGAGACTGGACTCTAACGAGACTCAATACACGTGGTTGAGTGGGTGGGAGGGCTGTTGCTGGCTTTGAAGATGGGGAGGGCCAATCGAAAATATTGTGAGTGACCTCTGGATGTTGACTGTAACCACGGGTCAAGGCCAGCAAGGAAATGAGGACATCAACCTCAAGGAACTGATTGTTGCCGTAAGGATGTGAGCTTGGAGAGGATCCAGAGCTCCTGGCCAACATCTTGTTTTACACCTGTGACCCTCTGAGCAGATGATCGCGCCCATTGTGCCAAAAATTCTGCCCAGGGATACTGTGAGCTATTAAAATGGCCTGGAGATTTCTATACTATGAGATGTGGGAAGATTTTAACTATTAATTGATTTCTTAAGCAGATATAAGATTATTCAGGTTATCTATTTCTTGGTTGAAATTTGCTAGTTTGTGTCTTTGCCCCCTATTTTTCTTGAACATATTAATGATAGTTATTGTAGAGTTCATGTTTGAGAACTCCATTATTTGACCGTCCTATGGGTCTTTTTTTTCTTTTTCCTTTGATTTCAGTTACTTTTCTTTTTGTATGACTGGTCAATGAATGGTGTGTGTGTGTGTGTGTGTGTGTGTGTGTGTGTGTGTGATTTATTTATTTATTTATTTATTTATTTATTTTAAGAGTCCCAAAACTTATGTATGAAAAACTGTAGACATTGAGACTCATCATGATGTTTTCTCTCTCAAATGAGTCTTCATGTTGCTTTCCACTGGCTGATATTATAAGGATACTAGCAATCCCAGATTACCTAAATCTCAAATGGTTTTAAATTATTTGAGACTAGACTTTGTTCCCTGAACGGGCCCCTTTCTGATTAAATGTTACTTGCTGTACTGGCCTAAAGCATGGGTTTTTAACAAGGACTCTTCCACCCTGTGGAGTCTGAGTTCCTTTTTTGGTTTTCAGACCTACAGGTCAGTTGAAAGCTCTGCTCTGCTTCTCAACCTTATAGCCCTTGCTATTAGATTTGGCAATTATCTACCAGCAAATGATTATTGCCGTGCCCTTACCAAGTCATAGAATACTACTCCATACTATTGGTTCACAATCTCTTAGTTTTAAGTCTTGAAGGAAGTCAAGTTTACTTATAACTTTTAAAATATGCAACATCAAATATATTTCCAGACAAAATTTTTAAAGAAAATTTGTCAATTTTGTGCCTGATGCTAATATACTTTTCTTTTCTTTCATAAGGAAATTACAATAGTTCTTTCTCTTTGACGTACTTTAGGACTGTTATTTTTTAGTCTTGGCTCGTGGAATCACACCTCGATATATTTAGCTGTGTATTTGTACTCATTTTTCGGTTGAGACCTTTGAATCTTTTCAATGTATTTTTTTCTCCTGATCTGTAAGAATTTTTTATTATTTCACTGATTATATGCTTTTATCTATTCTCAAGGTTTCCTTTTCCTGATGTTCCTGTTAAGTGGATTTGATGTCTACTGGGTCTATCTTCTGTAACCCTTTATTTCATTGTACCATCCATCATTTTTCCCTTTCACATTGTTCTGTGAAATCATTTGTGTGATTTCCTAGCACACTAATTTATTCTTCAGCCTATTTAATTTTGCTATCCAATTCTCCTTTTGAATGCATTCAGATTTTTTTTTATAATACTCTTCTATAAACATGATCAGCATATCCATATAATATCATTAGCGTTTAGTCTGCTAGCTCCATTAATTATTTTTTCCATAGTAGTTTTGTACTTATTCAATTGTGGTTCTTTCTTTTGTAGCTGTGGTTTCTCTCAGATATTTTCTGATTCTTAGTTTATCTGCTTATATTTTTCAAGAACATTTCCTGTTTTGGGATGCATATTTTGATTACAGATCCTGGTATTTGGAGAGGTAGGAATACTGCAGAATGTGGTGTGCTGCAGTCTGCTTTGCAGTTTTGAAGGCAACCTTTCCATCTCTCTCTGTGCCTTTAAACATCTTGAAATCTCTGGCCCTATTACTTCATTCACTGATATCTTTTGGACAGAAACTCAGTTTCTTTCTCCTCTCAAAACATTTGTACAAAGTGTCTGCTTGAGTTGATAGCTACCCAAGGCCACGATATCCTCACCTGTGTCTTTGGACCTTCAGTACTTCCCCCAAACCACTCTGACTTCAATACAATTTCTTTCCTTTGTATTTGTGTATTTTCATTATAATTTGATGTCGTTTTCAGTTCTTATTTCATTCCTATCAGCTTTATGTTCTTCAGAAATTCAACAAAATTTTTGTGTTCATCTAAAGCCATCGTTTTTATTTTGTAGTAATGTTATATTTTTAAATTTTTTTTCATTTCAATGGATTGTAGACTGTGGTGAAAGTGGTTGCTTATGCTTAGTCCACTCTGCTTTAATAGTTTTGCAATGAAAGCCATAATGCTACAGTGACATCAATTGTAGAGGAAAAAACTCAGAAGTAGCTTATGCAGAAATACATGACAGTTCATGTCTACTTTAGAGGTTGCTATTATAGGGAGAGGATGGGGTAGAAGAGAAAGCATCAAATTTCCAGAGACTGATTTGTATTCCAAGTTGAGTATGATTGAATATCTTGTTCTTGGTTAGCCAAGAAGAGAGGGAGCGAGAGAGAATAGTACAATAAAGAATGAGGTAGAATACAAATCAGCCGAATCCTTCAGAATAAATCAAGGCAGGTCTCAACAAATCCTCTTCCAAAAATGTAGAACACAGGAGAGTATTTAATGTTAGGAAACAAGTTTAAAGACAATAACCATGTTGAAGTGTAAGATCTGGGTTGATTTCTGTTTATTGACAGCTATTGATTGATTTCAATTGCAGCTGTCACCGAAAGAGACTGCAGTTACCTCTGAACTAAAGCACTAGACCAAAAATTTTCTATGATATTTGAATAATAATGATCATTTTATTTCTTAAATCCCTCATGTATCTATACTCAGGGTGCTTAAGAAGCCACTCAGAGCATATTAATAATAAAATAAAGTTTTAGCACATTTGAAATTATGCATTATTTTGTATTATGTACTATTTTAAAAAGCCTGTTACCAAAGACACACACACTGGTATTGCACAATGTGGAAGCAACCCACTGAGGTCAACTCAATTTTAGGAACTTTAAAAGTTTAAGTCCATCTCTATGCATTTAAATTTTAAATTGAGTATTGAGAGTAATAGAATGCAGGTGGAAAGATCTGGAAATGCAATAGACTGATATCACCAGTATTTTAAATATCTGGAATTTTAAAATAAACATGGTTTGGGGTTTCAATTATATCTACAGTGATTGGCAAATAAGACTGCATGTTAGAATCACAGAGGAGGCATTTAAAGAAAAATTGCAGAGCCCTAGGTCTTACTCAGATTTTGTTTCAGTTGGTGTTCAGGGAGGATTGGTAATTCATAGTGTTAGAGCATATGCCACATGTAGAAAGGTATCACAATCACTGATATAGAAAACTATCTGGATTTTTCATGGTTCTTTCATTCATAGAATATGCATCCTATATATTCTGTTTTGTTTTGTTTTTACTTAAAGTACTAGAATTTCTCTCAATCATATTTCCAGATCCCAATTTTAGATAAACAGAAGCACAAAAATTAACTCTAGAGGGAAATCAACCTACTTCCATGGAACCTAAATGACTTTAAAGAGTATCCTCTCTTTTTCCCTTTCGATAAATGTTAGAAGCACCACCAAACACAGAAAAGAAAAGAAGAACAGATTTTGTAACACTCATTTTCAAAAATAGGCAACATCTGAGCTTTAACAAATTCTTTGATGAGAACTTGCAAAACTAACTCCATAAAAAGACAATATAATCTCAACTCCCCATCTTCAATTTGATCATTGATAGAGTTCATTGCCATTCTCTAACTAGGCCCTATGAATCACCCACAGATTTTCATAGCATCATTTGTGGTTATGACTAGAGTATCCAAATATGACTTCAATCTTGATATTCTTTTTGCATTCATTTTTAAACTTGCAGCAAACCTGAAGCATCTCATTTTTTTTTTTTATTTTACTTTTTACCCAGTGAAAAAATGTCAAAATACAAGATCATGTGCATTTAAATGCTATGGTCTTTTTACAAAGTCTCTAACAGAAAAGACCTAACTGCTCAATTCCACTACTTCACTCCCTTGATTAAAATCTTTCCGAAGCTTTTCAATTTTTTTAGGATGAAATACAAATTAGAATATGCTGGTTATTCTCTGCTTGCCACCTCTTCCTCCTCCAGTTTCTCTGTCCTTCTCTGCTCTATGTTTAAGGAAAGACACTGGACGGTGTGGGATGGATGCATTGGTAGGGTGGTTGGGAGGTATTTCTTTCCTGCTGTCTGTTTCTACTTTGCTTCTCTGCCTGCAACATGGGTAGCCTCCCTTTACAGGTTAGATCCGAAGAAAATCTTACGGATAAGTTATCCTAGCTATCTTCAATAGTTAAATTATTTCAACTATTGAAGATCATCATTTATCATATCTATCAACAGCTGTAACTTTTTAACTTGATGACCTTTCAATTTGATCTCAGTGAGCAAATCATCTCAGTGTTTGTGAGGGTCTTAAATATTTCACTTCTGTGATCTTCTTGATTGGAGTAAAGCCCTCCCTTATTTATGCTTGTATAGCATCTCACATCTTTCTAGGTTCTTTCACGTGCATTGTTTAATCTTGACCCAGTGAGGCAAGTAGAAGCTTGGAAAATTTATACACTTTGATTAAGGCCACAGAGATCGAAGGGAGAAGAGTTTTAAAAATAACCTTTGGCTGAGGCAGAAGGATCACCGGAGTCCAGCAGGTCGAAGCTGTGGTAGCCTTGAGTATGCCACTGCACCCCAGCCTGGGTGACAGAGTGAGACTCCAACTCAACAAAACAAAACAAAAACAAACAAACAAACAAAAAACCCTTTGGGTTTTGTGTTATAAAGTCTGGTCTTTCTTCTACCACTTTATGTTGCTGCTGCACGTATCCCTGATTATCAAAAAATGGGCAGTCATCTTTTCCTCTACTTTGGAAAAGAAAGACTAATTCAAAAAGGAAAAGGAAGAGCCAACATTATAGTTGGGCCAAGGCAAAGAAAGATATATCTTCTTTTTAAAGTGCCAGTCATTAATGTCTGGCAAATAGTAGCTATTCTACCAATATTAGTGCTCTTTCTTTTGGAAGAAAACTCTGGGAAAATATTCCTCTGCAAACAAACAAATAATAGAGAACACTAAGTCTTGGCAAAAATTTGACATTGGTTATATGAGCAATGACCAAAAGCTTCTGCTGCCTCAGAAAATGGAGTTCAGCTTTGCTTGTCCTTGGATCTGATGCCTTTCCTGAATGAGAACTTAAAGAAGTTTGATCATTAATTTTAAGGTCCTTTATTTAAAGGGAATCTGGACCATCTTATTTCTAGCCACAGATGATCTGCTTAATGAATTCAGTGGAACACAGCAAATGTATCTGTATATCATTGCAGTGACTGACTCCTCTTGTGGTCTGTAGAAACCAGGGTCAGAGCATGACACAGGGTAGTTAGGTCCACTGCACTCCAGTCTGGGTGACAGAATGAGACTCCAACTCAAAAAAAATAAAAAATAAAAAATAAAAATTTCACCACCCATTTCAAGAGCAATCATTTGCAATAAGACAAGATTAGCAGATCTTGGGCAGGACTTTTTTCCAACTGTATTGACAGAACCTTCTATTTAGCTGTTTACTTATGTAGTGAAACCAGGTGTGTGTTAAAAACCCAGATCCCTCAGTCACTAGTGCTGCAATGAGAAAATACTTTCTTAAGTGTAGGATGGTGAATAATCCCCCCTTTCTAAATCCAATTGAGACATTAGTTCATTCTGTTTCTTAAAGAAGTAAAGGGAAAGAATCAGGGGAGGGAGAAGAGGGAAAATCCTCTTAGATAAAATAACCAATCATCAGGTGACATCTCCTGCACTAACATTTAGTAACTGATAATTGCTGTAACTAGGGCCATTGAGCTTTGCAAATATTATCCAGTAAATTTTAATTAGCACCCGGGGGATTGAAGAGTTTCAGAGTAAGCTCTTGGGAGAAGCTTCCCCAGCCAGTGGCGATGTGTGCTGAGTAATTTTAGATCAGCTGGCCTGTCAGAGCGGATCAGTGTCATTGCACCACTTATCCGGAGGAAAATGCACCTGCTTCTACATGGAAATAAGGTGCATTATCTGCCAATTTGTGCTGCTTATTTCTACTGCTCCTCAGGTTTGACGAGTGGGAAGTGCAAGGGCTAAATCAGGAGACCATGGAGAAGAAGGAAAGGAGAGTTTTGCTGCACTTCAAGGGCACACACTGTCACAGGCTGTGGGGCTCCCTTGTCTGCTTTCAGTTGGCTTGAGACCTCTCTTGGAGCTGTATCGAACTGGGATACATTTTGCTATGAAAACTGATGATGCTGTTTTACAATAAAAATATATTTCTTCCTCTTTTTCTGTCTGGAAAATTTGTAGTTCTATTTTGAAGGGTAGGGTGAGCAATTAGGGATGGAAGAGCACTGATCCAGCATCAGAAACCTATGAAAGCCTAAACCAAAATATTGATTGGAAATGTTTAGAAATAAATAGCATGCACAAATATAAAATGTATAATTCTTTGCTTTTTAAAATTGTACAGTATATGGAACACCTCCTCATGAGTCAATAAATACAAAAATATTTAGCTAATATTTGCAAACTATTTAGCAGGCACTATCATAAGTAAGTTATGCATGCTACTTTTATTGTTCCCACTTATGGATAGGGAATAAACTTAGAGTAATTGAAAAGCTCACTGCAGGTCACTCAGGTATCATATGGCAGTGCCTGAATTTAATCTCAAGTAATTTTTTAAAAATCGGAGTCTCACTCTGTTATCCAGGCTGGAATGCCATGGCACACTCATGGCCACCCCAACCTCAACCTGCTGGACTCTAGCAATCCTTCCGCTTCAGACTTCCAAGTAACTGGAGCAACAGGCATGCGCTACCACGCCCAGCTAATTTTTGATTTATTGTAGAGACAAGGTCTCCCCAAGTGGCTCAGGATGGTCTCAAACCCACGGGCTCAGGCCATCCACTTAGCCTTGGCCTCCCAAAGTGCTGGGATTACAGGCTGAGCCACTGAGCCCGGCCGATCTCAAGTAATTTAATCCAAGATCCATGTTTTTAATAGTTCTGAGACATGCATGGTTATATGTTCATGTATGCACATGTAAAACACATGCATGTATAAATATGTTTAAACATACATGTATACACACATGCATGTACATTCTTATTAGTTTGGTGTGTGTATATTTACTTTTTTACCTTATTGATTTTAAATGCCTTTAAAATCAGGTATTTTAACAATGAATTGAAAATTGTAGCAAATATTTTTGAATGGTCTTCAGGAAAAGTCTAGGATTAGCCATCAGTGAGATGCAAATAGAAATGAAAATGAGATGCTACTTTACACTCACTAGGATGATATATTAGTTAAGGTCTGTATAATCAAAAAGTTAAGTAAAAACAAGTGTTGGTGAAGATGTGGATAAATCAGAATCCTCATACATTGCTGGTGGAAATGTAAAATGGTGTCACTACTTTGGAAAACAACTTTCTGAAAGGTTAAAAATAGAGTTACCATATGACTCAGCGATTCCACTCCTTGGTATATACTCTAGAGAAATAAAACATAGGTCTGCACAAAAATTTGTACACGAATATTTATAGCAGCATTATTCCTAGCAGCCAAAAAGTAGAAGAAACCCAAATGTTCATCAACAGATGAATGGATAAATAAAGTGGGTACAATAAAATATTATTTAGCCGTAAAAATAAAGTACAGACACGTGCTACAACATGAATGAAACTTGAAAACATTACACTAATTGGAAAAAATAGTTACAAAGACCACATGTTGCATGATTATTTTATATGAAATGTCCAGAATGGGCAAATCTATGGACACAGAGAGCACATTAGAGCTTGCCTAGGACTGAAGGGATATGGGAATTGGGAGATGATGGCTAAGTGGTACAGGGTTTGTTTGGGGTAGTAAAAGTGAAATCAATTGTGGTGGTAGTTAGTTGCACAACCTTGTGAATATACTAAAAGTCGTTGAATTGTTGAGTTGTATACTTTAATTTGGTTAGTGATATATAGGAATTACATCTCAAAAAGCTCTTAGAGAGAGAGAAACCTAGGTGTATGTGGTGACTTTGAATGTTTCAGTCAGATGACTTTGGTAGAAGTGATTTTCCAACTCCCTGTTTCCTCATTTGCAAAATGCAAATGATTATATCTCCAATCCAGAGTTGAGAAAATTAAAGATAATGCCTGTAAAATGTTTGGGGCACAATAGATTGCCCATAAATGTTATTAATATTGAATTCCATCTTGGAGTTAGTAAACGAAGATCTAGATGTAGAGAAAAAAGAAAGTGAAAGAGTATTAGGACTGAAAAGCTTACATAGAGAGAGACAAAGGTAAGGGCAGTCGTACAGGGAGAGCAGACAAAACATATTGGCAAAAGTAACATGGACATTTAGAGAAGTCAGATATGAGGAGTGATGTGGGATAACGAGAAAACAGAAAGCCAGTGGAAGAGCATCTTCAGGAGGAGGACCTAGGAAAGCTGCTTGTCACACACTACTATGTACTTTGTCGTTTTTTTTTTTTCAGTAGGAGTCTCACTCTGTCACCCAGGCTGGAGTACAGTGGCACGCTCACAGCCTCTGCAGCCTCGACCTACTGGACTCAGACGATCCTTCCACCTCAGCCTTCTAAGTAGCCAGAACTACAGGCACACGCTACCACGCCCGGCTAATTTTTTGATTTATTGTAGAGATGAGGTCTCGCCAAGTTGCCCCGGCTGGTCTTGAACCCTTGGGCTCAGGCAATTCTCTCATCTTGGCCTTCCAAAGTGCTGGGATCATAGGTGTGAGCCACTGCATCTGGCCTATGTACTTTGTCTATGGGCATCATCCGTATCTTATCACTGACTAGAATGCATGAATTAGCTGATTTACCAGTTTCACTCTTTCTTATTCTTAAGTCTTTAAAACTCTAGGTCTTTAATCTTTCCCTCCTTTTGCCCCCATTCCCACCAAGTCCAAGGTACTCCCCATACTTAGTACAATGTTTTTCTTTTCTGGAGGCCATGAATAAGATATTTGAGCCCTGTAGTGGGAGTTACCACATAATTCATAAGAGATAACAGCAAGTGGCCTAATAAACAGGTATGAGGGCAGAGAAAATGAAACCAAGGGGTAGACTAGGCCCAGTTGGGAATTTATCATTTTTCAGTTTCATTCACAATCCCATCATGTCCATTCCATTCCACAGAAGGATACCAATAGCTGACACTTATTTGGCTTGGTTGGTTTAAGAATGCAAAATGAAATAGTGACCAGAAAATAGACTCAGCAATCGATAGATCTGTGTGATCTTGGGAAAATTATTTAGCCTCTAACGTATTTGAGATCTATTTTGAGTATTTTGCAGGCATGTTGCAATTTTAAAAGGAAAAGGTACCTAGTACCCTGATCACAGTCATTTCTTACACACCTATTTTGGGGAGTGAGTTTGTATATGTATGTGTGCGTGCATGTGTGTGTGTTTACTTGTTTATCACCCTGCCCATTTTACCAAACAGAAATCAGATAATCTATGCTTCAAAAGAGGCAATAGTAAAGCGATGGATACAAATCAAGACTAAACCTGAAAATAAAGGTTTTTTTCTGATTTTTGTTTTTGGTTTTGGAAAAAAAAAAACAACTGTTCACATAAATAGTGACATAGCAACCTGCCTTTGGCAGCTATTTGTGTATATATAAATAATAAGGTTTATTTCCTCTTAAGTGCCCATACAAAAACAGAAGTTCAAAAATATCACATGGCATTTTCAGTCTTACTACAAGTATCAAGAATCTAATAGGCTCCATGCCAACGCAGATGGCTGTGATCATTTATATTAGGTCTATATCCAATCTGTATATTTTTTTGAGCATCTCATATAGAATTCAAGTCTGTCACAGAAAGTAATATACCTTGAGGTTTCTCAACCTGTATCACACTTTGATTTGAATAAAGGCCTATGAATATACATCTATTATATGTGAACTTAACCCTCTATGGTGCCTTGCAAAAACTGCAGAACATAAAGACCAGCCTTCAGGTCAGTTTTGAAGTGTAATGGAAGAGACAAAAAAGCAAATGCATGAAATACCTGGACAACTGTAAGTGAAATATATGACAGTTTTAGCATTTCGGAAAGAAATATTTTATGGATGCTAGGGCAAGAGGGTAGCTGGATGGTAAAATTAGAGTCAATGTTTGAGAAATGAAGTTCAGTGCTGATAGCATGGGCCAAGATAAGGAGATTTTGTGCTGTCATAATAAACATTTTATGGTGGGGTCATTTTATTCTTTTTTTAAAAATAATTTTTCCTCTCTCCTTTTCCTCTTCCCTTCCTTCTTCTTTTGTGCTATATGTCAATTTTAGAATATTTTTGGACTTAGTAAAGAATTTAGGTTGAAGGTGGGATATGTGGTGTGGTCTGTATGCTTCAGACTTTATCTAAGTGTGTACTTTTATCTACATGACCTATCTGTAGACATTTGGTAAGCCCGAATCACCTTAATAACTGCCTTTAATGTCTATTTTACTCAGGTTATATTAAACATACTAACTAATCTTTGAATAGCACTCAAAAGTTTACCTAGAATTCTCACAGATTATCTCATTTGATCTCATAATTACCATGTCGAGTAACTTTGTATTAGCTCCTTTTACATACAATATACCGAGACTTAGAGAGAATAAGTATTTTCTTGAGGTCACTCAATGATGAAATGAGCAAGTCTAAGGTACTAAGTATCCTTTAAGCATTGAAAAAAAAAGGTATACATGCCAGAGAAAAGACTGTAAAATTTAACAGAATGGAATGGCAGTTTTCTGTTATCTTGGAGTCTCAGCAGAAGTTCTTAAGCTGTGAAGAGTTTAAAGGGTGATTCATACCTGTAATTCCAACACTTTGGAAAGTCAAGGTGGGAGGATCACTTGACTTAGGAGCTTGAGACTACTGGGCAACATAGAGAGACCCTGTCTCTACAAAAAATTTAAAAATTAACCAATTGTGGTTTTGTGCTTCTATAGTCCAAGCTATTCAATTGGCTGAGGTGGGAGGATCACTTGGGTCCTGGAGTTCCAGGCTGCAGTGAGTTATATGGTTGCATCAGTATACTCCAGTCTGGGTGACAGAGTGAGATACTGTTTCTAAAAGAAAATAAAAGAAAGGGGAAAGAAAAAGGATGAAAAAAATTTCCCACATTCCCACGTACTAAATAGAAGTACTAAATCTGATCTTACAGAATTTTCTTGAAGTGGAAACCCAGGTCAGTCACCATCAATCCACCAGTCCAGGTAAGAGAAGATCAGGCATTCAAAAGTAGATTTGATAAAGAAATTTTTTTTTTCAAGAAAATGTACAGTTTTTGTCTCTCTTCCTTGGGAGGTGGGTTGGAACTGCTTCCTGCCTCTATGCCAAGTGGATGGGCCCATAAACTAAATATTATGGTGTCTGTAAGAGGGAGACTGGCATCTCATTCTGGTTTGAAGAGTGCTGAGACTTTTAGACTTCCTAGAGCTGCTTCTGGAGTGGAGGGGGCAATGCTTTTTGGGAGACTTTGAAATATGTTCCCTTGGTTTGGGGAGGGACATAGAGCCTGGTGTCCCTTTGTCTTTCACTTGGAGAAGTCCGTGAGCCTGAGGCTAGAACCAGGATATATTTCTTGCCTTGAGAAACTACGCCATTGCTAGACCATTGCCAGGCCTTGGTAAGCTATGATGTGGCCATGTGCTCTTTGAGCTATGATCAGGCCATGTTTCCTGGCTTTGGCTCCCTCCCCTACCTTGGGAGGTGAATCTCCTCTTTCTCTCTCTCTAATTTACTTTCTAAATAAACTATATTTTCTCATCTAAAAAAAGAAAAGAAACCGAGGTGGAAAATCTTGAAAGGATCTTGACCAAGAAGGGTAAGTACACCTTGAAAAGCCACTGGGTATGATGTAAAGTTAAGGTTTAAACTGTAGTAGACTATATTTTCTATATTTTAATATAAAAAATGAGATTTAAAATCTCAATAGCTTTAGGGATACAAATGGCTTTTTCTTTCTTTTTTTTTTTGTAATGTATGTATTATATCATGGTGAGAAAGTTTGGGCTTTAAGTGTACCCATTATCCCCACTAGTGCACATTTTACCTGATAGGTGATAACATTAAGTAGTGCAACATGTCATTCCTTTTTAGTCAAAGGTGACTTGGACCTTGCTCCAGAAACCCTGTACATGATTCCATGTTCTACCATTAACCTGTGTGTACAACTTTGGCTAAGCATCTTTACCTGAATCCTACCAAGTTCAGTAAGTTTACTAAGTTATTTCATTTAGCAAATTTATTTATTTATTTATTTTTTTGAGTTGGAGTCTCACTGTCGCCCAGACTGGAGTGCAGTGGCCGCTCCTGGCCACCGCAGCCTCGACCTGCTGGGCTCCGGTGATCCTTCCGCCTCAGCCTTCTAAGTAGCTGGAATTACAGACATGAGCTACCACGCCCAGCTGATTTTTTGATTTATTGTAGAGATGAGGTCTCGCTGCCCAGAGTGGGTCTCGAACCCGCGGACTCAGGCAGTCCACCCGCTTCAGCCTCCCAAAGGCATGGGATTACAGGCTGAGCCACCGAGTCCGGCTTAGCAAATTTATTTTTATAAAACAATCATGAAGTAGAAAAAATAGTTCGACGTGGACTTGGATAACATTTTATAAGTGAGTTTTGGAACAGAGATCCACTTTTCAGCAAAAATTCTAAAGCTGTGAAGAGTTTAAATAGTGGCTCCTGCCTGTTTCTGCATTACTTCATGCAAGATAATATTATCCAGTTCCATCCAAGTTGCTGCAAAAAGCATTATTTCATCCTTTTTTGTAGCTGAATATTATTCCATGACATATAAAAATACCACATTTTCTTTACTCACTGATCAGTTGATGGACATTTAGGTTGATTCCACATCTTTGTAATTGTGGATTGTGCTGCAGTAAACACACAAGTGCAGGTGTCTTTTTTGCAGAACTATATTAAACCTGGTGGAGATGTTGTCTGGGGGAGGGAATGTTTCCTCCTACAGAGTTTTAAAGTACGCATGGGAGAACATTCAAGCTAATGCTGTTTGTATCCTACCAAGTTCAGCAAGTTTACTAAGTGATTTCCATTTGGCAAATTTATTTTTGAAAAACAATTGTGAAGGTAGAATAAACAAGTTTGGCATGGACTTGGATAACATTTTATAAGTGAGTTTTGGAATAGTGGTCCATACAGGCGAAGTTGCTTAGCCAAAGTTGTACACACAGGTTAATAGAACATGGAATCATGTACAGGGTGTCTGGAGCAAGGTCAAAGTCACCTTTTACTAAAAAGAATTGACATATTGCACTACTTAAGGTTACCCAACACACATACGTGATTTCTCCTATGAAAAACAAGAAAGGATAATTTGTTGTTGCCCCTAGGAGTAAATGAGATATTTGGTAAGACTCTAAAGAAAGAAAAGATAAAAGGAGGAACAGCTTTATCGTATATTGTTGCAAGTTGACTTTAATTTGGAGGAAATGCTGAAGGCTAGGAAAAAGCCGGCAGAATTAATTATTAAAGAAAGAAATCAAAGTCAGAGAATTAGAGACCAGTACAAGTAACAGTGATCTCTAAGGAATGGCCAGATAAACTATTTTGGAGGATCCAGCAGAATTGAGAAAAAAAAATTTTTTTTAATAGAAATAAGCCAACGTGGGAGAATGCATGGAAAATACTATAGTTGAGGAAAACACTTTTAAAAAATTGTTTCAAAATGCTTCACTTTTCTCTAGTTTGTGTTATTATTATTATGCTATACTTTGATACATAGCATGATCTTTCTTTATTAAAAAAAATTATTGCCTTAGAGGTAAGTCTCTCCTTTTGGAGAAGTTTAGAAAGAATATCCGATGGTGTAAGAAAGAACTGGACCTTGGTGCTACTCTCATGGAGTTCATATTCTAATGCAAATATACAACCAATTCCAAAAACATATTAGTCAACTGTGTACTGTGGGAAAAACAGAGCACAAGTAAAGGGAAGTTGAGAGTTTCAAGTGAGTCTGGGGTGAGTAGCTGTCATTGTTATGGAAAGCAAGATGGCAGGTTAAGTTTGATTTTGACCTACACAGATACCTGTGGCACACTCGGTTTATGTGTCTTTTCTGCTATGTTAAAACAACAGCAGATTTTCTGATTTTAAAATACAAGTCCCTTTCCTCCTACTCTTCTCTTAAAATGTCACTACTACCTGCTACACAGCCAGAGGCTGATAGGGAGATATCTGTGCAGTTGGTGTAGGCAGCTCTTGTTTCTTGAGTCAAACATGCACATATGCCACCGCAAATGGATGACTGCTCAGTTTGTTTGCTTCTGGAGCCTCACAACTTCATTAGTGTTTTTATCAATAACATTGTCAGTATTTTTAACAACTGGCAGAAACTGGTGCAGTGTTAGTCCATGGCTGTCGTTTCTAGCTACACACGAGAATCACCCATTGGAAAAATGCAGATGCCAGGGCCCAGGGCCAAGGATGTTGATTTAATTAGTCTCTGTGGGGCCTGGGCATTAGTGCTGTTAGATGCTGGCCAGTGATGCTGAGAAGTAGCCTGGCCGATGTGCGCCAGGCAGCCTGCAGGTACTTTCAAAGGAATGTGCCATGTGATTTAATCCTCCCAACACTGCAACAGAGGCATTGGGGTCCTCAATTTTGCAGAGAGAGACTGTATTTTTAGCGATGGCATGATTTTCCCGAAGCCACATCACACTAGGGGTGTGGAAGGGTGTATTTCATTTCTGACATCGTATTTGGAAATTGTGGGTTGGAAAAGCTAATTCAGTTCCACTCAAATAAAATGGTTTACTTGTGAAACGTTTTTCCACCATCTGAGCCTCTGAAATAGAGTGGCAATTGCCATTATGAAACAGTAGAAAGTTTGACCCCAAATGAACAACTGATAAAAAGTGAAATTAAATAACATGCCCGATTTTAGAGAAAGGATCCCAAAATCGGTATCCTAAAATTATTTTCGTTGTTTGCTTTTATATTTATACATTTCGAAGGAGAGATTCAGCCTACCTTTATTTTTTAATATTTGAAATGGCATTTTCCCCCCAATTATTTCTGAGCAAGATAAACTCAGGAAGCACTAGAAATTTCATGCAATAGGTTTTTCTTCCTGATAACAATTGAATAGTGTAAAATATTGATAAAACAAAAACCCACTTTTGTTGAAAGATTTTGAATTATTGCTTTAGTTATAAATAAACTCCAAATATAGAGGATATTGTTACAGTGACTTAGACAACACGGTTGCTCTAATATCATGGACATGCCACATCCCTGTACATATGTGAATTTTTATACAAAAATGTTGCTTTTTCCAACTGAAAGACAATTACTGAGTATGATAATAAATACAGAAGTTTAAAAAAGGAGATAGGATAGTGAAAAGATAGTTCACCTGCCAGCCTAGAACCACTGCCCTGTTGAACCCGAGTTAGCCGTTTACTCCAGTTTTCTTTCTGTATGGCTATCCTTCCAGCATTCTCTCATGACTCTGTGAACATAAAATGCATATATTTACTTTTTCACATAAATGGCAGCATATCGTGAAATGATTTCTATTTCTTGCTGTTTTCATTGGCTAATATTTCCTTGAGGTCATTATCTATCAGTACCTGTAGATCTACCTTGTTATTTTTTGTGACTGTATAATGTTACATTGTATGGATTCAGCATAGTTTATTTAGTCAGTATTCACTGGTGGATTCACTGTTGAGGAACTGTAAATCTTCTGGTGTTAAAAACAGTAGTACCACATGCTCTATGAAGTGTTTGAACCAACTCACACTTTGGTCAATGATGTACGAATGTCTATTTCCCTATAATTTGATCAACTCGATATTACTGTATTTAAAATTTTTCATCTAAATCTAATAAGTGAAAAATGCTTGAGTACTGTTTTAATTTATATTCTGTACATTGAGCAATATTTACTAGGTGTTCATATTTTAGAAAGAAATTAGTATTTTCTTTTTCTGAAACTGATGTATTTGTGAAGGGTATAAATAACAATGCAAATGCTCATGTACTTACCATCTAGCTTCACATATAGACCATTACTCATGAAAATTAAAAAAAAAAACAAGAAACAAAGAAACGTGTAGGTGGTTCTCAGTTCTTCCTTGCCACTCAAAGACTAACCTGAATTGTGTCTTCCATTCTCTTGTTTTTATTTCAATAGTTTTATGTTATCTGAAAGAATTCCTAAATGCCTAAATGGTAGATCACCTACCTTTGCATGCTTAAGTTTCTATATATGAAATCAAACTATATGTGTATGCTTATGACTATATTTTTTGCTCACTCAAAAATATTTTTATAATATTTATTCATGTCTAAACCTGAGCGTTAGTGCCTTTCAAGTGTTCTAAAAAATTCTCAGGTATTTGCTCTTTAAAATTTACAATCTCCATTCTAGAATTCCTTATCCTGGCTTCCATGTCTCTCAACTTCTTTTTAAGTATTTTTCATTATTTTATTTCCTTATGTTACACTTTGAAAAAAAAAAATTATATACAGTATGTCCCTCTCTGAAAACACTAAATATCTCTTAATCTATTGAATCTGCTATTTCATTTATCTTTGAAAAAATTTTTATAACATTTTAACTTCTAAATACATATTTCTTTTTCATATACTTTTTGGGTTTTTTATAGTCTTTTTTCTTGCTTATGTTTGACCATTTTTATTTTAATGTAGAAATACAGCTACCTTACAGTTTCATTTGATAATTCTGATATCTGAAGTCCTGCTAAATCTGATGCTATCTGCTGTTTATTTTGGCTATTACCCACGTGCCTTGAAATATTTGCTTTTATAAATGGTATTTTTTTTTTTTTTACAATTTATCTTCTAATTTTTGGTTATTGGTATACAGAAATAAAACTAATGCTCATTTTATGTACTGATTTTTATCTAGTGTTCTTGATAAGTTCATAAATTAATTCTAATTTTTAACTGTACCTCATTGGATTTTTCCTAATACATGATTACTCGTAAATAATGACAACTTCCATTCTTTCTTTTTTTATACCTTTATTTATATCTTTTATTTCTTTTCTTGCCTAATATCTTCACTTACAATTTCTCAGGTGATTAGCTTTCAATACTTCATCATTAAGTACTATGTTTGCTCTAGTTTTTATAGATGCTCTTTAATGGATTAAGGAAACATCTATTACTAGTTTGCTAAGAGGTCTTTTCTTCATCATCATGAAAGAATACTTAATCTTATTATTGTTTTTGCATTCTCAAAAGCACAGAATGATTTTTAGCTACTACCCAAACCCAATATATGCCCATCTAGATTGTGGCATATTATTTTTTATATGATGTTGGAGTCAACTTGTCAATTTTGGGTTTAGGAATTTTGCATTCATGTTCATGAAATCGGTTTATAATTTTTCCCTTCTTGTTATGCTTTTTTCATTTTTGGTATCAAAGTTCTGCTGGCCTACAAAAAAATTACTTTACAAGTATTTCTTGTGTTTAGGACCTTTGTAAGAGCTTTTGTAATACTGTTGATATTTCTTTTTCAGATGTTTGGCAGAATTCACAGGGATGCCGTCTGGACCTACAGTTTTCTCTATGGAAACATTTTGTAAAGCAGTTCGATTTAGGCATAATTTACATAACATAAAGCTCATGCATTTTAAGTGTAAACTTTAATGGTTTTTTGTAAATGCATAAAGTTGTGCAGCCATCTCCTAAATCCAATTTTTGAAAATTTTCATAACCTTAAAAATATTCTTCATATTGATTTGTATTTATTTGGATTCCCAGTTCCAAGAAATCACAGATTTACTTTCTCTATACATATATTTGCCCTTTTTGTTCATTTGATATAAATGCAATTATACAATATATGTGATATAATGTTTTCGATGTTGATGATGAGGCTTAAAAATCTGGTGTATGTCAAAACTCAGTGGATATATACTTAAGAATTTTGCATTTCACTGTGTGTAAATTTTATTTCAAAAGAAAGAAAACTATTAAAAACTTAATTAAGATTTAAACTCTTGTTAAAGATATGTATATTGAACTTGTAGTCGCCCTAAAATATAAGATGTTTATGGCTGAATAGATAGAGAATGTGTCTATGGATGGATAGATCTGTAGTAAAGTAAGTGTAGCAAAAATTCAGTGGTAGAACTTAGGTGGCAGGTATGTGAATACTTACTATGAAATTCTTTTAACTTTTTGGTACGCTTGAAATGGTACATAAAATATGTTTGGAAATAACGAAAATTATGCATGCCTATGTTTATTCTATGTTTCCTTAAACCTGGAATTATTTATTTTACTGCCCCCAGGGAGAAATCTCAGACTCATTTCAAGACATGTCCTAGGGAAGGCCCTGCCTTTCCTTCATGTATTTATCTATATTGCATGTTGAGAAGATATGAAGCTTTAGTCCACATCTAAATTCATTTATCTCTTTAGGGTGGTCAAACTTGCTCCTTTTTGAATGTGACAATATCCAGGGGACTTCATTCCTTTCACTTACCCAATCCAGTTAAAACATTTTTCTAAGGAACTTAATGTCTTTATTCCAAAGCATTTGTCGGTTATTGTGTTGTCATGGAGAAGAGTTCATAATCCAAGGAGACGAAGTAACTGTCTCTATTCACTTTGTTTCTAAAGGTGCAAATGATCCTACTCTTTCCAAAATGAGATAATCTTTATTTCATCATTTGCAAAATGTTTATTGAGAGCCTGCTATAAGCCAAGTTCAAGGGCCACAAAATCAAATAATAGATAATATCCATGATGAGTTCAAGTCTACAGAAGAGAAAATCTCTTATGCTTTTCCCTTTAATTTATTGTTAAATATTAATTTTGAAAATGTCACGTACTCTGTAACATTTCCGCATTAATATTGCAGCTATTTCAATTTCCCATATTATAATTTTTAGACCATTATTTACATGAAATGTTTACATGATTTCTAGTTTTTAAACTTGACGTTATGTCAATAAGATTTTCTCATGTAAATGACCTATTGTAGGTTGTAAGAAAGACTAGACAATAGTATAATAAAGATGGGCACACGCAAGTTTCTTCTCAAGAAAATCAAGCAATGAAGTTAGTGTAGACTTCATTTTCTAGTAACTGATAGCTTCTTCTTCCCTCCTTGTGGAAGATCTAGGAGTCCTTGTCTTTCTTACACTCTTTTTTCTACATTACTTTAAAAGAATACAGAAACATAAGAGTTTGCCCTTGTAAAAAAAAAAAATGTAAGTTATGTGAATATGTATCATCTGTAAGACTTGTTTTAAATATATTAATACATTTAAATCACAGTTATTTTTTAGCTATGAAAACTAAAGAGAACTTAAAATATAGTGTTAACATAGAACACCTATATGTCTTTTTAGTAAAATGTATTATGACTTATTTTTTGTTGTTTCCCAAGAGAAGGACAATAGAAGGTGAACAAAATTTGTGAGTCAAGAAGGCACACAATAAAAGCCTGGGAATTGAGTTTGTCTTGGAGAAGTCTAAACACTTATCATAATAAATTCTTAATTACTTAGCTTCTTGTCTGTATTTACTTTTTCTCAAAAACAAATGTTATTTACTCCAGAGATGGACAGCTGGATTTGTGAAATATGTGCGAGTGTTGCTTGGGTTGGAAATATTTCAGCTCAAATAATATTGTCACAATATTCAGTAGTTCTCCAAAAAGGGGCAGGAGTTATGAATGTCTTTTTCACAATTTTTTGTAATTTCTGAAAAAAGTCATGGCTGAAATTAACTTATTAACTTTATTAACTTATAGATATGGTGTTAGACATTATTAGTTATTTAAGACAAAACGTAATCTGATAGAATTTTGTTTAACATGGCTTGTACTAGGCTAGATGAGTAGCAAAACTCAACAAAGGACTGGGAGGAAAGATTTCAAGCAGAAAAAGAGTAGAATAATGGTGTGTTATAGAAATAGACACAGCAGGAATTAGAAATAGGTATGAGGCTAGGTATAGCATTTCTGAGTGTGCCTTGGAAGCCCTCAGATGAATTGAAGTACATGTATTAAACCAGATGAAGACTCTTGAGTTTGGGTTCAGTGAAGTCATGAGGCTGATAAAGGTATCAGGTCGGAGAAAGGAGAACACACAGATGCCATTTAATTTCTTTGTCTGACGTACTTTTACCAGGGAGCTTATCGCAATTGGCATTGCATATTCAATGGTGAGAAATACCTGCATAATCTTTGTATCAGTCAGAGTCTAAGGAAGAAAGACAAGTTACAGTCAAAATGGATAATTTGAGGAGAACTTCTTCGAGAATCATTTTTTACACAGGTTGGGGCAGTGTGTAAGGAAACCAGAATGGGAAAGTGCTGAATTCCAAGGCTAGTACTAGTGGCAAACAGCTACCACCTCAAGAGGAGGAAACAGTTTCCAAGGAACGTGGCTGCCTTGAGATGATTATTTGATAGCAACAGTGACATTAAATACATGTACTATCAAACCAGAATATAACTAGAGTATCTCCATCTCAGTTTGTGCCTGTCTTTCAGTCTCCCAAGAATACCTCCCGTTGGCTATACCAAACTGGAAGTAAGAGAACAAAGGAGCCTGTTGAAGTAATGCATGTGTCAGTCTTTTGGGGCAAAGAGAAGGGCAGAGAAGGGTGAGTAGTGAATAAGGGTGGGGAACAAATGGAAGATAACCAGTAGAGTTCCTCTCCTCATAAAACTTTCATTTTAGGGCAGTGGTTCTCAAATGAGGGCGATTTTGCTTCTTCAGAAAACATTTGAAAATGGTGATACTTTGCAATTGTTACAATTTGGGGATAGGTGGGGGCTACTGATATTTTGTGTGTAGAGGCCAGTGACAGCTAGGAATACTGCTAAATAGGATACAATGCCCAAGACTGTACCTATCTTTCAAAACAGAGAAGTGTTTAGCCTGGAATGCCGATGATAAAAGTTGAGAAAGTCTTCTTTAGTGTAGGGAAAAAAGTTAAATGATGACATACATGAACGTATAATTTTAAACTATGTAGTAACCTATAAAAGAAGATCACACGTTACTATTAAGAAAGATATAAATCAGAGAGATTTCCATGAAGATAAGATGATTAAGATTTGAAGGATGAATCAGAGCTAAGCAGACCAAGAAAGAGGAGGGGAAGAGCAATCTAGGAAGAAGAAACGCCATATGCAAATACCTAAGGCAAT
>NW_007246976.1:543036-674398 GCF_000164805.1 Carlito syrichta
TCTTTCTTTCTTTATTAAAAGGAAGGAAGAGTGGTGAGATAAAATGCAGAGAGAAAGAAAGAGCTTGATACAAAACTGGATTGTGGGGGAAAGGGCAGAAGGATGAAAAATCACCTATTGGGAACAATGTACACAGGTCGGGTGATGGGAACACTTAAAGCTCAGACTTCTTTGCCACTATACAATGCAACCATGTAACCCAAAACAATTTGTACCTATAAAGTGTACCTCTAAAGTTATTTAAATAAGAAAAAATAAAAGTCAAAACTGGATTGTTCAGTTGGGCCCAGATCCAGTAGGAAATTTGGGACCGATTAAGGAAGTCAGCGTCTTTGACACACACAGCAGCCAAGGCAGACAGGAGCCGAGTGGATGCTTATAAAAGGTAAGTGAAGATTCAGTAAAACCTTGCCACTGTTAAGATGTCATTTTAGGATAAGATGGGGCTGAATAAGTAGGTAGAATAGCTCTCCTCCTTTTCCCCTCAAGAGGCAATATGGACCAGTGATTAAGGGGACTCAATCTCTGAGGCCAAATTGTGTGGTCATAAATCCTTCTTGTCACTGATTAACTGTGTGACCAGGAGTAAGATAAAACTTTCTGAACCTGCTTTCTCATCTGTAAAATAGGATAATAAAATGGTATATTCCTCATAGTGTTATGAGAAAGTTAAAAATGGAAACAATGCCAGGACAGTGCCTGGCACATAGCATTTATTTAGTGATGATAATAATAATAGTAATAATAATAACAGCAATAATTGTTGCTTCTCTAAAGGAAGGATTAGGATATTACTGCCAACCAGACAAATTCAGTGGCTGCTTTTTTTGTAAATAAAGTTTTATTAGAACACAGTCATGCTTATTTTCTTGCATGTCTCTATGGTTGCTTTCACAGTACAACGTCAGAATTAGGTTGCTGGAGCAGAGACTGTATGGCCCAAAAAGCTGAAAATATTTACTATCTGGCTCTTTACAGAATAAATTTACAGACTCCTGTACTAGAGAGTTTAAGCACTACTTGCCTCATGAACTTGAGCCATCATGTGTTCCTTCAACAGTTTTCTGAGGACATTGTAGAAACTCTCTTTAGATATTCCAAGTCCTTATTCCACTTTTTAAAAGTGCACTTACCTTTATTCTAAACTAGCTGCCAGCATCTCTACTTTCTTTTCTAGTTAATTTAATGAGAGCTTCTTAATAAAAAAAAAAAACAACCTCTTGCTCTACTGATCTCTCCAATTCTTGGTTAAAAAAAATTACCCAGCCTATGACTCTGGTGTAGTTATTTAGATCTGTGGTGCTATAATCTTAAGCTTTGTAAGCTAGGGATTGGTCTTGGAAGCTACCTTTCTTTCACCAAGTTGAAGCCACTGCTCCCTGGTGGGATTCACCAGTGCCATATCACTTTTGTCCTGACACAAATCATCACACTGAAGGATTGAAATAAAAAACAATATCTACCGTCACAGAAGACTTACTGTGTCCCAGTCATTATTTTAAACATATCAAATGGATTATCTCACTTAGTCCTCACTCTGATAACCTCCATTTTATACATTAATATTCTGAGACTCAACAGAAGAAACATCTTTTCTGAGGTTTCCCTGCTGGTCAGAGGCCTGAGCACAGCCAATGTGATTGTGGGGCCCATTTCCTCAGCCTTCCCCTCATTGTGAGAGCAGATGGTTGGAATTTTAGGCACATGTTCCTGGATCATGATCTCTACATTATCTGAAGAACAAAATAGAACATGAGAAGCGGTTCAGGGCTCAGTACACAGACAAGGAGTCTGCTCCCTGGAGGATTAAATCTTCATGTACACACACAAGTCCAGATATCCAGAAAATCCATCTGGACTTCAGATTAAGGTGGCATTCATCAGGAAGGCTCTTAAAATGAAGCCAAATTTTAGTCTCAGCTACCAAATTTTTCAATACTTTTGAGAAGATACCCAAGAGTAGCTCGCTTGGAACCTAGAGTTTGGAGAATATGGCATACCTTAGAGATATTTGGTTCTAGACCACTGTAATAAAGCAAGTTACATTTTTTCTGGTTTTGCAGTGCATAAAGAATTTATGTTTATACTTCACTATAGTCTATTATGTAATAGCATTATAACTAAAAACAAAATGTATATACTTTAATTAAAAAATACTTTATGCTAAAAATGGCTAACAGTCATCTGAGTCTTCAAAGAATTGTTATTTTCTTACTGGTAGAGGCTCTTGCCTTAGTGTTGATGGCCGCAGACAGATCAGGGCGCTAGTTGCTGAAGGCTGAGGTGGCCGTAGCAATTAAAAAAAAATAAGACGAAGAATGAAGTTTGCTGCATTGATTGACTCTTCCTTTCGTGATCAATTTCTCTGTAGCATGTGTTGCTGTTTGATAGCATTTTACCTACAAGGGAACTACTTCTAAATTAGAGTCAATCTACTCAAAGCTTGCCACTGCTTTATTAAATAATTTATGTAATATTATAAATACTTTTTTTGTCATTTTAACAATGTTCACAACATCTTTACCAGGATTTTTAGAGTCTATCTCAGGAAGCCACCTTTTCTTCTCATTCATAAGAAGCATCTCCTCAATTTGTTCAAGTTTTATCATAAAATTACAGCAATTCATTCACATCTTCAGGCTTCGGTTCTAATTCTAGTTTATTTTTTGTTATTTCCAATACATCTACAGTTCCTTTCTCCACTTAAGTCTTGAATCCCTCAATGGCATCTATGGAGACTGGAATAAACTTTTTCCTCACTACTATTGATATTGACATTTTGATCTGCTCACATGAATCACAAATGTTCTTAATGACACCTATAAGGGTGAATCCCTTTTTCAGGAGGTTTTCATTAGTGGAATTACTATTTGTGGCATCAATAGCCTTACAAACTGTATTTCTTAAATAATAAGACTTGAAAGTGAAATTGCTTCTTGATCTTTGGGTTGTTGAATGAATTTTGTGTTTGTAGGCATGAAAACAACATAAATCTCTATGTACATATCCATTGGAGCTCTTGGGTGACTAGGCATGTTGTCAACAAGCAGAAATATTTTGAAAGAAATTTTTGTTTTTCTGAGCAGTAGGTCTCAACAGTGAGCTTAAAATATTTAGTAAGCCATGCTGTAAACAGATGTGCTGTCTTCCAGACTTTGTTATTTCATTTATAGAGCACAAACAGAGCAGATATAGCATAATTCTTGATGACCCTAGGATTTTTGGAATGGTAAATGACAATTCACTTTAACTTAAGGTTAGTGGTTACATTAACCTCTAACAAGAGAGTCAGCCTGTATTTTGAAGATTTGAAGCCAAGTATTGATTTCTCTTCTCTAGCTATGAAAATCCTAGTTGATATCTTCTTCCAATAGAAGGCTGTTTCACCTACATCGAAAATTTTAGTGTAGCCACCTTTGTCAATTAGCTTAGGTAGATGTTTCTGATAATTTGCTGTGGTTTCCACATCAGCTCTTGTTGTTTCACCTTGCACTTTTTTTTTGTTACGGAGATGGTTTATTTTATTGAACTTTATAAGCCAGACTTTGCTAGATTCAAACTTTTCTTCTGCAGCTTTCTCACCTCTCTTAGCCTCCAAAGAATTGAAGAAAGCTAGGGCATTGCTCTGGATTAGGCTTTGGCTTAAGGGAATGTTGTGGCTGGCTTGGTCTTCTCTCCAGACCACTGCAAGTTTCTTCATATCAGCAGTAAGGCTGTTTCACTTTCTTATCCTTCCCATGTTCACTGGAGTAGCACTTTTAATTTCCTTCAAGAACTTTCCCTTTGCATTCACAATGTGGCTGCTTGATGCAAGAGGTCGCACTTTTGGCTTGTCTCAGCTTTTTTTTTTTTTTTGAGTTGGAGTCTTACTGTCGCCCAGACTGGAGTGCAGTGGCCACTCCCGGTCACTGCAGCCTCGGACCTGTTGGGCTCCGGCGATCCTTCCGCCTCAGCCTTCCCCGTAGCTGGAACTACAGGCGCGCGCTACCACACCTGGCTGATTTTTTGATTTATTGTAGAGATGAGGTCTCGCTGCCCAGGCGGGTCTCGAACCCGCGGGCTCAGGCAATCCACTCACCTCAGCCTCCCAAAGGCACGGGATTACAGGCTGAGCCACCGAGCCTGGCTATCTCAGCTTTTAACATGCCATCCTCCTTACTCTTAATCATCACTAGCTTTTGACTTAAAGTGAGAGATGAGCTACTCTTCCTTTCATTTGAACACCTAGAGATCATTGTAGGGTTATTAACTGGCTTAATTTTAATCTTGCTCTATCTCAGAGAATAAGAAGGCCCAAAGAAAGAAAGAGAGAGACGGAAACTGGCCATTCAGCAGAGCACTCAGAACATACATGTTATCAATTAGGTTCACTGTCTTATACAGGCACGGTTTGTAGTACCCCCAAATAATCAGAATACTAACATCAGAGATCACTGATCACAGATCACCCTATATTATTATAATAATAATTAAAAAGTTTATACTGTTGTGAAAATTACCAAAATGTGACACAGAGATGTGAAGTGAGCACAGGCTGCTGAAAAAACGGTGCCAATAGACTTGCTCAATACAGGCTTGCCACAGACCTTCAAAGCGCCATATATGTGAAGCACAATAAGGGGAAGCACAATCAAATAAGGTGATGCTATTAGTCTGGATTGGGGTGTGCATAAACAAGTGCGTGTACGTGTACATGACAGGCTTGCGGGGAGCAGATAGAAAGCAGTACAGGTTCTAACATATCCTGTGAACTGTGATGAAGACGGTGGCATTCAAATTTTTCATTTCTCCTGGAGACCCACATGTATTGCTCTGTGCAGAGAAACTCATTTGAACTAGTCAAATAGAGGAAAATGAATCTTCCCGCTTCTGCTTCCCTGTTGTGCCTATTGATGGTAATTTGTGCAGAGGTTTAGCACACATGCTGTTTAGAAATGCCACTAACACTTGTTTGCAGCTTACTTTTCCAGGATCAGAAAACCTTGGTAACAGGTTTCTTTAGAACTGAGATGAGGGCGATTAATTTTCTGTATTTAGGCCATTTTTGTCTTGTCACTCTGTTAAACCTTTGAAAGCTTTTGCTGAGATGATGGCTCTTTAGATCCCAGTCATGTGAACGTGTGTTTAGTTCAAGTACAACTAATCAATAATGCTGAGATCTGTTTATCCAGTAGTTCACTAGGCACGGTGGAAAGATAGAGTACATAATGTCGTCCCTCCTTTATGACTCTTATAACGGAATTGTAGATGAAATAGCACCTATATCACCTGAGAGCTGTTGGGTGCAAATCAGTATCATACTGAATATAAAGGCAATGAAGATTTAGAGAGATAAATCATAAAATAGAATTACTTTTTAATATTTGGAAAGGGTTTAATTTTATATAGCAAACATTTAAGAAGAAAAAGTGACTCAGAGAACAGGAATGTACATTGGATTTGGTCAGTGTCAGTAGACATACGTGTTATTATAGTCATGGTCCTATAATTTTTTCCCAAATGGCAATGAAAGGTTTCTGTCTCCCACTACTGACTTTTTTCAGCTATAGATGGATTTTGGCATTTCACTGGCTCAAGTTCCACTTTCTTTCAATGTTAAGATCTCTTTGCATTGTTGCTTTACCATCATGTGTTCTATTTAATTACTTTTTAAAAGTTAAATTCCAGCATAGGCTGAAGTTTTGCTTACACAATCTGTCATAGGTAACACCACGAACCTCCAGGGCTGTCCAATTCAATCAAGTTATCAGAGGTGAATGGGAAGCTGTAAGACAACTTGTTAAGACACAAAGGCCAAGTTAAACTTTAAAATGAGCTATGAGAGAAGCTGCCTCTCGATATATTATATTCCTGGCCCTACTGATTGCACTAAGCACCAGTAGCTGAGCAAACTGGAACCTATAGTGCTGGAACCCTCTGTGTTACTTAATCTCTCATGTACTAGGGAACTCAAAGATTCTTGGGGTGACTGAAAATTTAAATCGTCAAGGAAACCAGTAGAAACAAATTTCTCATTGCAGCATCTTATATTAATACTCTCAAAGATAGGAAGAAAGGTCGCCTTATGTATTACAGGTGAAAATATGATGATCTAATTTTTTAATAAAAAGTTTTAAATTTCACTATTAAATTAGGGGTGAAATTGAGCATCTGTTCATGTTTCTAAGATGTCTATAGTTTCCTATAAACGGTAATTCTTCTTAAAACAAAAGCAACTGAAACTTTGTTTTATGTCTGTAATTACCCAAAATAATATAGTCACTTTTTATCTGCAAAAATTACTCTGTCTTCTGATTTAAAAGAAGTTAAACACTGATTCAGGGGCAAATTGATAAATTTTGATGTCTAATATCTTAGGAACAAATATCCTCATGTCAAAAAAATAATATTAGCAGCACATATGATTGTGTTTAGAGTTAAACTCTTTATGTCTTAGAGAGCTACTATAAATAATTAAAGAACAAATTAATTAAAAAAAGGAAAGGACAAGAATACATAGTTTGACCTCCCAAAATTGCAAATTATGAACAAATGTTCATTTTCTCCATAATTTCGTATTAAAATTTAAAACAACTGTGAAATTAACTTTTTTTTTTAATCAAAGTCTCACCCTGTCACCCAGTCTAGAGTGCAGTGGTACGCTCATGGCTACCACAGCCTCAATTTGCTGGGCTCAGGTGATCCTTCCATTCCAGCCTTCCAAGTAGCTGGAACTGCAGGCGTGTGGCACCAGTCTGGCCGACTTTCTGATTTATTGTAGAGACGAGGTCTCACCAAGTTGATCAGGCTGATATTAAACTCATGGGCTCAGACAATCCTCTTACCTCTGCCTCTCAAAGTGCTGGAATTATAGGCATGAGCCCCCATGCTTGGCTATAATCAACTTTTAACTTTTATAGTCACCAAAAGATTATTGATGAGGCTATGGAGAAATGAATAATTTCAAACAATATTAACAGGAATACATATTCAACTGATGGTCTATTTGATCTGGAAATTTCATTTCTAGGAATTCCTCTTATGGATATGCCCAATATATGTAAAGAGAGATATATGTCCATTATTAGTAGTAGCAAAAGTCTAGAAATATTCTTTTTTAAAATTATGTATTTATTTTTTGTAGATATGAGGTGTCTGTTGCCCAAGCTGGTCTGGAACACCTGGCCTCAAGTGACCCACCTCGGCTCTCCAAAGTGCTGGGATTATATGTGTGAGCCACTGCACCTGGTCAAAAGTCTAGAAATATCCTAAAATGCTTACTAATATGAAACTGATTGAAAAATTATGGTCCATTCATATAATAGATTACCTTGCAACCTTTAAAAAAAAAATGAGGCACTTCTCTACGTACTGACATGCTGGCATAGAGCTCTCTCCAAGATACATTGTTAAGAGAAAAAGAAAGAAAATTGTAAATGAGAGTAACACAGAGCATAATAATCTACATAGAAAATTCCAGAAAATTAACCTAAGAATCTTTACTCAGTAGTCCCCCTGGGGTTGTATTGGTTGAGAGGGACAATTATTTTCACTGTTTGCCTGTTTTGCTGTTTTGCAGGTACATTTCTTACTTTAATTATAAAATCTAGCTGAGAATAAGTAAAGTTCACTCTGTCAGAATGGATAGTCTAAGCGCTACAGGCTGTTTAATATCCTTCTAAGAAAAATAGAAAACACATTCAGCTTAAATATGTCAAAAGGAAATTACATCAAGAATGGATAGATAGATGGGCATCTAGGATCCATGTCAGTTTCAAATCCAGATATCTAGTAGGTTTCACAAAAAACATCCAGGCAGGCAAAATGTTCACCATTCTCACTAGCTAGTTCATTTTCCATGTAATTCATGCCAATTCCTCACATTGAGTTAAAAGAATGCAATTGTACCTAAAGGATTAATAGAAAGACTTCTAAAAATTCTGACTATAAAAGAAAGATGCATAAAATTCTCTCTTATATTGCTAAATCATTTTTTTAGGTCTGGTTTACATAGATGTTTACTGATTTGCCCAGCTGCCATCAATGGCAACGTGTTTTATTTCCTGCACTGTAATAATACCTAGTTATTTGTTAACATTTTCATATCACAAGTTTAGCCTATGGTAGGTACTTGATTTACTTGACATTTTGCTTAAGCTGTTTAAAGGTTGGTAGCTGTTTTTCTGAAGTAGCACTAATTCGTGGGAGCTGTAACATCCCTGTGGCTTTGTGGTTTCTGCTTTCCTCCCCACTGAGGTTTCCACTGAATTCATAAGAATCTGCCACTTATAGAAAGCTCATGACTAAATATTCAAAATACAAACTGCTACTGGCCTTCTAAAAAGTTCTTTTTGAAATGAAATTATTTTAAATGCACTCACATGATTATATGTAGGTTGCATATGTCCCACTTGTTTTGCTCTGTGTCGACTTGTAAATTAACTTCAGTTGGTTTCCAGTCCACAGCCTGAAAATATACTTAGTCCAAATTCCTCTTTCTTTTCTATTTTTAGTGAGGACAATAAAGTCAATTCATTTGGATTTTATATTCTAAGTTTCTCTTATTGAACAAAACTCAAGTTGAATATACCCAGTCCACAGGCTCCTCTCTCTCTCTCTCTCCTCATTCTAACAGTAAGTTACATGGCCAAGATGAACTTCTGAATGAACATCAAATACATAAAGAATATTTTGAGAACTCTTTCTTGCCAAAACAATGACTTTTAATATTATGGTGGCATTCATTCTCTAGCTCTCTCTCCCTGTACTCCCTCT
Source organism: Carlito syrichta (assembly GCF_000164805.1). Taxonomy (NCBI): domain Eukaryota; kingdom Metazoa; phylum Chordata; class Mammalia; order Primates; family Tarsiidae; genus Carlito; species Carlito syrichta. The sequence goes on from NW_007246976.1 coordinate 551,791, forward strand.
TTTGGAATTCAATAGCACAGTCAATAAGGAATTATATCTATTTAGCATTCTTTGTCTGGAAACCTAACATATATAACTGGGGGCTCATTTTTATAAAAATATAAAACCACTGTCCTTGTGAAAGGCAACTAAAGACTAATTTATCGATTTTAAATAGAGTTTTGGTTCCAACTGTAAAAGGTAAAGCAATACATTGAAAGCCAAAAAAAAAAAAGAAAAATAAGGCTTTCTTTTAGAGTGTACTCAGGTAAATATGAGACTAGTTTTTTTCTTTATTTTTTTCAAAGTGGTTATTTTTTAAGAGTGGCTAAGATTTATGCATGGTTTTGTGATTGCAGTGGGAATAAATGAGAAGCATGGTGTTGGGGTGTGCATTGGGCATAGGTCAGATGAACAGCATTTCTTTACTGTCCTTTACTGACAGTCCCAGTAAACAGGCTAACAGTTAAATGTTCTTTGAATAAATATGTCTGTAATCACAAGAAGTAGCTGGGTAAACAGTCATGAACCATTATCCTAATAGCATCAGAAAGGCGATGTGGCCACTGTCCGTTGTGGTTTTGTTGTGTGACGGTCACTATTGTTATTCATTTGCTGTTTTTTTTTTTGTTTTTTTTTTTATGAGTACACAAATTGAAGATTAAAATAAAAATAGCATGAAATAAAAACCTAAATAAAAAAAGAGTCTGAATGGATGAGCAACAAGAATGAGAATTCCTTACTTAAGTAGAGGCAGTTTTCAAAAATCACTTTCTATAGTCCTGGAAAATATCCAAGTTTGACATTTTTCATCCTTATCTAACACTGATTTGGTCAATTATGTTTTGAAATTTATTTTTTCATATTTTCAAAGTTAATACAGTGCCCACACACACATATTATATTGTGTAACACCCTCTGTGGGATCTAGGGCAGCTCCTCCCTAATAAAACATATTAAGATTTTTTAAATGAAAGGCATTGATATTTACACTGTTAGATAAATAACTCCAAATAGTTTCATACCAGTTCAAGTGAGATTTTGACACTAAATAAATATGGTGCTAATTTTTAAAAATAACAAAAAAAGTTTTAATTTTCAGAGTTTCTGTATTTTGCATTTGTGCTTAAGGGATAATGAAGTTGTATTAGATTGGCATGGCACAGCATGCCAAGAGTGTGTAAACGCCTGTTTCAGTGGCATCAACAAAATTAATTGTCTAGTCTTCTTTTCCTGTAACTTGGAAAAATACCATTGGTAATGAGCTATAGTTCAAAAATACAATGAATCAGAAGCATTGCCACCAAATTATTTAAGCATGCCACTCAAGCAGGATTATTTTTTAAAGAAGGTGGAAAAACAGATGGGGTTAAATCAGCCATACCAGCTGATTTAAGCTAGGTACCATTTCTGTGAAAGAGTTCCCCATTTCTCCCACTGAATTTGTGAGCTTTAATTGATGTCATTGAACTTTGACCTTGAGAGTAAAGTGTGGCCAAGACACAGGGTTCTGTTGCCATTATCGATCTTTATCCTAGTTGCTACCCATCTGACATTTTTAGAAACTATCAGTGGTTCAGAATGGTGACTATTTTGATTAACAGTGTTAAATTCAGTGTTTCTATTGACCTCATTGATTAAAAGGCAACAGCTACATGACAGAAACTTACAATTAATAGGTCTAAAATTACAAAAAGGAATACTGCCTAAATAAACCTAGAATGTAAGGAAAGTTATATATAAACAGGCTGATTGAGGACAGGAAAAAGGAGAAGACTTTACATGTCCAGATAGTTCTGTTAATGAAACTATTTTCTCTTGAAGGTTGGGATGTGTTGAATGATGCCTTCTGGTAGTGAACCAAAAATATTGTACTGCAGTTGAAAGCCTTGTTCACAACACAAGGTACTTTTAAGACTCAGAGGAAGTGGGTAACTTCCAGGTAAGAATTCTTGGGAAGTCCCCACCTGCCCACATGACAGAGATCAATGAACCTTGTCAGTGAAACCCACCCTTTTCCTCCCAACTTTTAGCTCTTACGTAGATACGCCTGACATGCAAAGCTATTGTCCCTTGACCTTCTTTTAGACTTTCTTGGCAACCATTACTTCCTGATATTCAACCCCCTGCTTTGTTTCTGTATGAGTGTCCAACTCATGTCTTCTCCACCCTCCTCACACACATCAGCTCAATCTAGTTGTAGGATGTTTGACATCTTCACACTTATTTCTGCTCAAACCAAAGTTTTGATCCCTGCGAGTCAACACAGTCTCCTCATCCTTCCCAACTGTCTGCATTAACTCCCATGTCAAAGTGAAACAACTGAACCCCAGGTAGATTCCATTACCAACTGCATCCTTTCCAAAAATAAGAAGTTGAGAAAAGAGGAGAAAGAACTTTCAACAGAAGTAGAAACTCTTTTAACTTGCCGGTTGTCTAATTCTGGGCAAATCACATTCTTCGCCAGAGTTGAGATTATTTGCTTCTGAAATGGAAGATAATTGAATTAAATGACTGCCAAGTCCTGCTTCGACTTTGAAGGCCAGTCTCACTGCAAAGTAACAGAACAGACCTTACTGAGTCTATGCCTTTCTTCCTGTCAAGCTATTATCTCCTTGCTCTTCCATGCTAGCTATTGGCCCTTCCTTCCTTGGCCTCTCCCCCAGATTAATTAAGTAAAGACTGTTTGTACACATGCTCAGCATGGAATTGTAGTAGACAAGATTGTATGTATGTTTTTGCTAAGCCAGGAGCTTGAGCAATGTTTACTCATTTCAGTAAACAGTTTGCTCTTATACTTGAGAGCTGGTCAAAAGAATCATTTATCTGGTAAAACCATAACTCAATAGGAAACCACATTCATTTAAATGTTTTCTAAAAAACATTTCTTGCCTTTTGGCTCTTAATAGCACAATTTTATTTTCCGTGATTCTGCCTACAAGAGTAATTACTGGCACTTGGTGGGCATACCTTCCAAAAAGAAAGGGTAAGGGGAAAAGAAACACTTGTAACGATATATTTTTTCTCTAGAGTTATCATAAAACTGTGTAGTAACTGACAGTTTAGTATTTGATGTCTGTGATTTGTTTTACTTCTTTCATGTTTTCGCTGCCTGCCCCTACATTGAACTTGTAAGGAAAGTAGATAAGTCAACTAAAAACAAAACATTGGTATGTTAGCAATATTTACTAGTATGAAATTTACTCATGTGAAATTTAAGAAAAACGGATAGGTGTTATTTATGTAAATGAACCCCCAATGGCACCAGCATCTGTGATTTTGTTATAAAATTTTATTTGTTATAAAATATGTCATCCAGGAGAGTTGTCTCTAAAGTATTTGTTAACAAAAAAGAATGTTTCCACTAAAGGAATCTAGGAAAAGAGGGATTCCATTTGATGTATGTTCTCAAGAAAGAGTCAGTTGAACAAGAGGTACAGAGAAGCCTTAAGGCAGAAGAAAAAGAAATAATCACAGTCAACTGCATTTTAACTGAAACAAAGCCAGATGCCATTTTCAATATATGAATAATTAGTCTCAAATCAGCTGGTGCAGGCCTTACCAACCAGAATCTAGGACAAAGCAGAATTTTGATTTGGCAATTGTTTGAACATGTTGAGATAAGGAATTTGTGCTTAGGGGAAAATAACCCACAGGATTTAGTGTTTAGAATTTTGACCTTTAGAAGGTTCATTAATCTCTGCAGTACTCCATTTTTCAGTCAATGAAATGGGATATTTGCCAACTTCCCCACATGGGATTTGTAATATGAATGTAAGAAAATCTTTTGGAAATATAGAGAAAAAAATTAGTACAGCAACCACGGTTGTTTCCTTTTCATTTCTTTTTTATGTATTCAAAAAAATTAAAAGCGGTTCATACTTATTAGAAGACCATTTAGAAAACAGATGTGATAGGCAAATGCCAGGACTTACATTTATGAGAACATTTTAAGTCTAAATGGGTCGCAGAATCTTTTACCCTTTCGTTGAGAGGAAATCCAGTTTTCCTTAGGATTTTTTCTCTAAATAATTCTCTCTAGAAATCCCTGATGTGGTTAGAGGTAGCAAGAGTACTTTATTCTATAGCTCCCCATCCTCTCTGCTCTGGAATCTAGTGATCCATTATTTTGTTCTCCTGCTACATGACCACCATGGCTCAGTTGCTTGCAGGCTCCGTGTATCCTTCTTCTCTTTCATTCATTAGTGCCTTTAGTGGTAGGAGTGTGGGGGAGAGGGTTCTTTCTCGGAATCTTCATCCTCTTTCCTCTTAGTCCTGGGAGGGAGACTGGCCCATCCAACAGGAACTTGGGTCATGTGATCATGTAGGGTTTCTATTTCCCTGGGCTAGAACTAAGAAGGCTGGGTAGCCCTGGATTGGTGTTTCTCCACAACCTTCTGAGACCGGAGCCAGACTGGCAAGGATCTGACTGTTTCTTTTTATTTTGTTCCATGAAAAATACATGACCTTGTCCTACTGAATCTGGGCTGCTAGATGAGGCTGAATAGCTTTCTGTGTCTGAGGCTCAAGTCCTCTCTCACAGTGATCCTAGGCTCAAGCATCTGTTTGTATGACAGTGATGACATTTCTGGAACTGCCTTTAGGAGGGTTATGTGACTGTTTTCCCCAGAGTATACGCAGCTTTGCCTCCAGTGCTTATCAAACATGGTCTTACCCTCTGACAAAGCAAAAGCCTGGGTTGTGTAACTCTTTTCAATTCTCGCTTTCTTTCTCAAAGTTCTGAATGCCAAAGTTCCTCACAGCTTTTTCCTGGATCTTATTCCTTTCTCTCTCCTCACTTCTGCTTTAAGATATCTCATGTATACCAAGGCTATCAAATGTATCAATTTGCTGGTGACTCCCTAATATGTATCTTTAGTTGGAGTTCCTCTTCTGAGCTCCAAGGTGAGAGTGGTTTGGAAGAGTGGAGGTGATGGAAGTGATAAGATGTACCTGGTTTTTTTTTTGAGTTGGAGTCTCACTCTGTCACCCAGACTGGAGTGCAGTGGCCTCTTTCGGCCACCGCAGCCTCGACCTGCTGGTCTCCGGCGATCCTTCCGCCTCAGCCTTCCAAGTAGCCGGAATTACAGGTATGCGCTACCACGCCCGGCTGATTTTTTGATTTATTGTAGAGATGAGGTCTCGCTGCCCAGATGAGTCTCGAACCCGCGGGCTCAGGCAATCCACTCACCTCAGCCTCCCAAAGGTGCGGGATTACAGGCTGAGCCACCGAGCCCGGCTTGTACCTGGTTTTTAAAATCTATTTTGATGGTAGGGACAATGAGATGTCTTGGTTGCTGTGAAAAAATGATAAAGGGTCAACAAAAATTTGGAATATGGAGTGAGGAGAGGGGTCTGGAGTTGTCAGCATAGAATTCATGGAACAGGACAAGAGCATCAGTAGAATAACATGAATGTGTTATATATGAGGTCTGACAATTACGTTTACACACTTGCCATTGTGTGCTTATGTTGGCAGGTTGGCAACACTGTGCAAACAACTAGGTAAGGTTTCGTAACCTTGGTATATCAGTGTGTCACAGCTGTTTTCAGGTCAGCGTGTGGTGGTATCTTGCTGAGTGGCATTCATTATTGATGTTGCATGTTTTTGCGTGCTGTTGCGAGAATGTCAGAGTTTGAATTAAGAGCAATAAATAGACCAGGCTCTGTGGCTCAGCCTATAATTCCAGCACTTTGGGAGGCCGAGGCAAGTGGATTGCCTGAGCCCTTGGGCTCAAGACCAGCCCAGGCAACCTGGTGAGACCGTGTCTCTACAGTAAATTAAAAAAAAAAAAATTAGTGGGGCATGGTAGCACGCACCTGTAGTTCCAGCTACCTGGAAGACTGAGGTGGATGAATTGCCAGATCCCAGCAAGTTGACGTCGGGTGACCATGAGTGTGCCACTGCACTCCAGTCTGAGCGATAGGGTGAGACTCCAACTCAAAAAAAAAAAAAGAGCATAAACATACATTAAATTTCTTGTTAAACTGGAGTGGAAGTGAAATCAGGGAGTATTAGTCGAGGTTTATGGGAATAATGCCATAAATAAAATGGCAGTGTACAAATGGATTAAACGTTTTTTGGAGGGAAGAGAAAGCGTTCTGATGAAGAGAGGTCAGGATGGCCAATAACAAGCAGAACTGATGAAAACATTGCAAAAATTTGTCAAATTGTGCATAAAAAATTATCAGCTGACTGAGAGAAGCATAGCAGACCAAATAAGCATCAATAGAGAAGCAACTAGGAAAATCTTAACAGAAAATCTTGACATGAGAAAGGTGTGTGCAAAAATGGTCGTGAAGGAGTTCTTGTACCACTACAATACACCAAGTCACACAGTGAGAGAGTTTTTAGTCAGGAAACAAATAACTGTTTTGGAGTACCCTTCCTACTCATCTGATCTGGCCCCCAGGAAGACATTTTGATGACACTCAGGACATCAAGGGTAATACAATGACAGCTCTGATGGCCATCCCAGAAAAGAGCTCCAAAATTGCTTTGATGGGTGAACTAGACACTGGGATCGGTGCATAGTTTCCCAAGGGGAGTACTTCGAAGGTGACTATGTAATATTCAGCAATGAGGTATGTAGCACTTTTTCTAGGATGAGTTTGCAAACTTAATTGTAATATCTCATATATTTTTATTATGTTTGTGTATCATATTTTAAATCATTTATTTATGACATTTATATAAATATGTGTATACTGTAAATGGATGCCACATTTTAATATTTCTAACTTTCTTTTCAAACATATTGCTTCAATACTTTTAAAAATGGTTGTATGATTTACACCCCCTTTGTCTGTCTATAAATGTATCTATTACTCTCTAGAATGTTGGTTTTTACTTAAATGTCACACCCTGACTGGGTATGAGGTACCCCCGAATTAGTGAAGTGTTGTATTTATCTGCAGACCAATAGATAGCACTTCTCCAAGATACTGAGTAGTTCAGAGATGTTTAGCCTCATATATATGAGATGGGCTCAAGGGATTTTACCTTTGAGTTTAAAAGATTAATTCCAAGGAACTGTCCTTGTTCAAATAGCTGGTGTGAAAATCTGATGGTGATCAAGATGGCTGATACTTCTTGAGAGGTAAAGAGGAGGATCAGTCTCCCTGATGCTGCCAAATTGGGAGCAGCAGCAAGAAAACCAGAAAGTAAAGTCTTTTAATAAAATGATTTTCCATTTATGAATAAGTAACAGAGTTTGTTATAATTACACCAAGTATTGATAAGGCTGTGTTTATAAATGATAAAACTTTGATAATTTCTTTCTTTGGCTGGTATTTCCTCTGCCTTTTTCTACAGTGATCCCATTCCTCCACTTTTACCATGCCTGGGGGTGAGGCCGGTTTCCTACTAGCTTGGGAAATGAGCCAATGATGGTTAAGTGATCATTCTCTCTAGGACAGCATTTTCAGACTGGTGGAAGTAGTTGAAATTTATAGTAATACTATATCTTTAGAGAGCATCTTTCTCTTAGGAGCTTGCTGTATTTTACAGGCATTCAGCTTGATTCTCCCCAGGACCCATGAAAAACTGGCAAGAGCAATGACATATACAAATACCTATAAACCTTAATGATAGGGGCAGACACTGTCCTAGCAAGGAAAATGTCTACCTTGAGTGTAGTTTTTGATGTCAAACTCTGCAGAGACATTCCACTGTTGCTGCTGAGTGGCTCCCCCAAACCTTATAGGCTGAACTGTTACGTGGGACTGAGCGGATTTCCTCTTCCAAAATATTAGAGGGAAAATGGTTTTTATCAGTTCTTTACTGTAGGGAATGCCATATAGAAATTGATGTTGAACAATTCAATTCAACAGCAATGTATTGAGTGACCCCTAAGCCAGTCCTTTTGTGACAGACCTGGTCTCTGGTCAAATGCCTAGATTCTAAGACATGGCTTTCAACCATGCACCCACAAAAGCTCCCAGCTATGCACCCACAAAGTCATGCTAGGATGGCTGCATTCAAATTGACTGAAGAGGTGTTTTAACAGAGACTCCAAAGTCTTGCCTCTAGTGGTTCTTAGATAGGTTCCAGGGTTCTGCCTTTTTGACAAAATCCATCTAACAAAAAGTACTTTTCCTAACCTATCAAATCCAGGAATCATTGTTTTTATTGATTTGTTACACTATGATACCATTATATTTTCAACAATTGAAAAAAGTAAGCTGCAAAAGTAAAATATTATTGAACTGTTGGGAGGCAGTATTGTGCAGTGGTTTAAGTTAGATTTTGTAACTAGACTGTTAGAATCTCTCCTCTTCCTCTTACTAACTGTGTGACATTTGGCAAGCCACTCAAGAGCTTTAGCATCAGCGTTAGCATACAGTTCTCTTCTGTAAATAGAGTTAATAATACCGTTCTTTGCAAGTTTTTTTCTGACTAAATAGGATATTGCATGCCAAGTGTGACACTTAATGTGTACTCGATTAATGTAGTTATTGTCATCGTTGCTAACATTCTTGGCAGCTCAACGAAAATCAAACCATCCATACTCATCCCCTTTGTTAAAATATTGGGCCTCTCTGTCATCAGCTCTGTAGTCACAGATATCAAACACACACACACACACACACACACACACACACACACACAAGCACACAGTCAGTGCCCATAAATAGAAGATAAGACTAATAGCTCAAATAGTATTCCTTTTCAGTTTTAATCTAATTTTTTTAAAGGTATAAGTTAAAAGAAAACAGTTCTGTTCATGTTTGTATGAGTTTTTAGGTTATTTTTTTCTCCAGGCAAATATTGGCGTTGCTAGTTTTGAGTTCTTCTGAGCGAGGATATAGGCCCTCTTGTGTATGGACCTATCCATAAATATATTCAGTGTTAGCATGGAAGGGTTGATCAGACGGTACAGTCTGTGCTAGGATTCTAGATTTTCTCCTGAGGGAGACAGAAAAAAATGTTGGGGCACTTCCTGAAAAATCAGTGAACATCATGCAAAAACTGCAGGAGAAAAGTCCCTTAAGACTTTTATGATATGTGGCTTGCTGCCTAACACTTTCAGCCTGCACCTGTTAAAACAATACACATCCTCCCAGGGGAGAAAAGTCATATAAACTCCAAGACAGGATGCAGAAAGGAGCCCCCACCAGGAAGGAGAGGGTTAACAGAGCTGAGGTTCCTTACCTGTTGACATTTGAAAAGATGTTTTATGGACTCAGCAAGTGAAACCGGCTGGATTCCATTTGTCACAGCTGAGGCTACTGGCTTCTGGAGGGATTCTCCAAATCATCCCATCTAATTCTACTTTCTTCAAAAGGCAGAAGGAAGAGGGGAAAAAGTCAGAGAAAGAGGGGGAGGGATGGTGAGTGTACAGGTATAAACAGTAAGAACAATGCATCTGACAGTTACCAACATGTTTTAAAAACTGGTTTCAAACATGTTTGACCCACAGGGTGCAATAGGCGTTTCCTGGTGTTTCTGTCACCATGTTACCAGGATTTTAGTACTTTTAAATTTCGACCATATTTTCTTTCTAAATGTTCAATACTTCATTCATTCATTCACCAAAAACTCCTTGTGGCATTTTCTGTAATCTAAACAGTAAGATATTAATTAGGACTCATACATACCCCTTACTGCTCACAGTTCCACTGGGAGATGGAGACATGGGCAGAAAATTCTCCTCTGATGAAATACATCAGAAGCTATCAGGCCTGGAAACTGAACTTACATGAAGTGTATTGGAGAAAGTGAAGAACATTTCCATGTAGACAGTCTGCTGGGCCATTGGGTGTGTGAGAAGGGAGAAGGCAGCTGCCTGGGATCCTGCTGGATGTCTGGGATCAAGAGTGGACTTTATCTCATGAAAATAGGGAAATACTCGATAAATGTTGTTGCTCTTGCTTATGTATCCTCCATGCAATGGATAAAATATTGAACCTTCAGCCTTCAAGGTCAGCTTTGCTCATCAGTGACTGAAAATTTAATAAATGACCTTTGGGTTTTCATATACCATTGCTTAAACATTTTGCACATCTTTAATAGAGTAAAGAAAGGAAAGAGGTGATGGAGACAATGGTGACGGAAGAATCAATTAATAGGACATGAACATTAACTGGAAACCTGCCATCCTACAGGCAGAGAGCTGAGTGCTTCAGTAAAAAAAATTATTAATGAAATTCACAATCCCCCACATACAAATTGCTATGCAGCAGTAATTTCTTCCATATTCCAGATAAGAGAGTTGAGGCTCATCAAGGTTACACAATTAAAGCTGCCAAGTTAATAAATGGTTAGCGTAGAACTGAAACCCAAGTGTCTCCGATGCAAAAGGCCATCTCTTTCAACCATGCTGCCCGCAGAGTAAGTTACACCAGGTCAAGGTTTCACAGAATTTGAGGGATGATGAGAATCTGTCGGTAACTTAAAAGAAGGCTTGAAACAACGAAGTGAAATACAGTCTAACTGCAACAGTTGAATAAGACCCTGAATCTTAATCTTCCTGTCACAGAAGACAAAGAAAGATGGTCAGGATTAACACAGTTGGCAATCTCAGCAGCCTGCCATCAGCAGTACACTCTGAGAGCACATGGAACAGCACTTAGTCCTACCCACGCCATTGTGACTGACAAGAGAAGTGCTCTGTCTTCTGAATGTGCACAACACGGATGATTTTTCCAAATGAATTATTCATTCAAAGCTTCCAGCAAAAAAACTTGTCGCTTTTCATTCAGTGAGGGGGCCGTGAGGAGGGGGATGAGAAGTGCTGAGATGAAAACAGCAAGGATGTTGACGTTATTTAACAGACGAAGGTGCCATAATAATAAACTTTAAGCTAATGGTTACTAAATAAAGGAAAGCCTAGTGAAATATGCAATTAAAAAATAATAGAAATGGATTAGTCAAGTCAGGGATCACAAACTAAAACTAGTTTGGCACCTAAGTTATGAGAAGAATGTAAAGAAGAAATACATTTGATGAAAATAGTTGTGGTTTCTTAAAAAGTCGAATAATGATTAGAGAATCAAATGAACTCTTGGATGAATACTGAATTGCCCGTGATGATGTAATTAGGAAGTTTACTAGCCATAGAAAATCTTAGGCAGATGGTGTTTTAAAATTGATTTTCCCCAAAGGACAGAGGAAATTTGGGAATTATCTTTCAAGGATTTTCTTAGGACAGATAAATAAAATAGAAAGAAAAAAACATAAATCAGAAAAAGTTAAGGACATATAAAACACAGGTCTTAATATTTCAAAATCTTACAAATCAATGAGAAAACTATAAACTTTATTGAAATAGGGTAAGAACATTAACAGTCAACTCACAAAAAGTGGAAATCAATTGATCAATATAATTTTACACAAAAGAATTCCCCAAATCAGTAATCACAGAAATTCAAATGAAAAGAGCAACCTCAGACACTACTTTTTTAGGCAACACATTGGCAATTTTTAAATGATAAAGAGTTTTAGCAAGTTTGTTAAGGAAATGAGCATTGTCAAACATTGTAGTCTAAAATGATATCACTATGTATTCCTGTACATCATTTTTATAATAGCTGTATATAAATTTAAGAGAATTGCATACACTTGCATTCAGCAATTTATGTCTAGGAATTTATTCAAGGAAGCATTGAAAGCAGTTTGCAAATATTTGTGATTGACAGAATAGTTATCTGATAAACATCATTACCTGCAAGAACTTTTGTTAGTAGTGGTCTTACCACTACACTTTGAAGTAGCTAGTGTTTGAATACTAATTTGATAAGAGGAGGAAACAGAACTTCATAGACATTAGTTAATTTGCTCAAGGTAACCCAACTGGTAAGACATGAGTGAGAAGAAATCAGAATTATTGTATACCTGCAGATCCTGGATTCTACTGTTTGTAGCATAGAAAAATCTTTCTTTAAAAACTTCCACTCAACTGGTTTACCGGATTAATGGACAATCTTCACTCCCTCTGCAAAGCACACAGATGGATGCTCACTACATGCTGTGTGCCTGTCACCAGTTGACGTCCCTCTATTGAGCCCAAACTCTCTTGCTTCTCCAGCTGAGTTATACATTTACCCACTGTCAGTTGTGTTTCTCTCCATGCATTTATCTCAGGTGTAATGATCATTATCATTATGTAATTTAACTAAATATTGTCTAAATTCCTGGCTGGTCCCAGGTGAGTGCGAAGAGACAGGAGTTTTTGTTTCTATAAAAACTAAGTTAAATACTTCAAAAAGACTTAATTCATTTAAATTGCTAAGAAAAAACACAAAACAACAACAATAACAAAAGGTGGTTACTCTTGGATGTGGGAAATGGGGATAAGATCGTTGTAAAATATTAGGAAGATGTTATTAACTCAATATGAATCATTTCATAAGCAATAACATATTATATTTAAGTCTTTACCCTATTTAAATACTAACACATGGCAAATATTTATAGAGTACTACAGTAGGCATAATAATGCCTCCCCACCCTAACTGCCAACATTCTAATCTCTAGAACCTGTGCATATGTGAAGTTTCATGGCAAAACAGGATTTAAGGCTGCTGATTGCTGACTGCAAAACTGAAAGATTATCCTGGTTTATCTGGATGGTCCCAATGTAATCAAAAGGATCCTTAAAAGTGGAAGACAGAAATAGAAGAGGAAAGAGTTGAAAAAGATGGAATGACAGAGGCAAGTTCAGAGGGAGGCCATGTAAGTCCTTGCTGACTTTGAAGCATAAGCTAAGGTATGCAGACGACCTCTAGAAGCTGGAAAAAGGAAAAGAGATGATTTCTCCCCAAGAGTCTCCAGAAAGAATACAGCTTTGTTGACCACTTCAATTTTGCAAAAAAAAAAGATAAAGAACTAGTATCCAAAATTTAAAAAGAACCCTTAAGACTAAGCAATAAGAAAATGAATAATCCAATTTAAAAATGGGTGAAAGCCAGACAGACATCTCATCAAAGAAGGAATACAGAAGATAAATATATAGATGAAAAGACGCTCAACATTATATGTCATTAGGGAATTGACAATTAAAACAGCAATGAGGTATCTCTATATATCTATTAGGATGGCTGAAATTCATAACTGATAACATCAAATGATGACAAAGAAGAAGAAGAGCAATAGGAACAGAAATTCATTGCTGGTGGGAATGCAAAAGGTACAGTAACTTTGGATGACAGTTTCTTACAAAATCAAACATACTCTTACCATAGGATCCAATGATCATGCTACTTGGTGTTTACCTGAAGGAACGAAAAACTCATGTCCGCACAAAAACTTGCATACATGTGTTTCTAGCAATTTTAGTCATAACTGCTACAACTTGGAAAGAATCAAGATGTCCTTCAACTGAAAAACAGGTAAGCACATAGTGGTACATTCATACAAGGAAATACGATTCAACACTAAAAAGAAACGAGTTATCAAGACACAGAGATAAATGGAAGAACCTTCAATGCACATCACTAAGTGAAAGAGGCTAACCTGGATCAGCGGTACACTGTATGCCTCCAACTATGTGACATTCTGGAAAAGGCAAAACTGTGGTTAAAGCAAAAGATTAGTGGTTGCCCGGGATTAGGAAGAAGGGAGGAATGAAAGGCAGAGCAGAGAAGATTTTGAGGGCAGTGAAACTACTCAGCATGGTATTAGAGTGGTAGATACACTTCATCGTAAATTTGTCCAAATCCATAAAGTATACAGCACCAAGAATGAAGCTTAATGTAAACTATGGACTTTGGGTGATACTGATGTGTCTTTGTAGACTCATCAGTTTTAATAAATGTTCGAGCCTGGCGCCCGATGTAGATGTCTGGGGTGCAGTGAGGGGATACAGGCAGAGCTATATGGGATCTCTGTACTGAGATAAAGTCATATATATATACATACATGTATATATATAGAGAGAGAGAGAGGGAGAGAGAGAGACAGAGAGAGAGAGCGAGAGAGAGAGCCAGGTACTCCAGAGCACTGTATAAGATGTTAAGAGAACATGACTTAAAAAATGTCTATATTTATTATATAATGTACTATATTTATTATATAATACTAATACTTTGGGTAAACACCAAAAGCATAATTTCTGGATCCATGGTAAGAGCATGTATGGTTTTCTAAGAAATTTGCATCCACGTCAGAACTGGAGGGTGGAGTGGAGATGTGGGACTTCTTCCTTCAACATGGCCAAGTCTAGAAAGTTAACTTTATCGCCGGGGCCGGGCTGAGAGGCGACTGGCCCTATAAGAAGGGGAGCCTTCTCTGCCTGCCAACATCCGGTGCCCACCGCAGGGGAAGGGGTAGGAAATGGGGTGTCTGGTCCCAGCTTGCTCTCTGGGCTAGGAATCTCTCTTCTCAGAGCGTCGCCCCTGCTCCCACCGCGTCCCAGGCCAAGGGAAAGGGTGTTGCCGTGCACCCCCAGCCCACTCCACAGGTGGGAAGACTGAGGCTTCCAGATGGGCAGGGCGGCCTCGGGCAGGGTGCATGGAGTTAACGGGAGGACAGATGGGGAGGGTCATCTTCCCACCCTTTGCCTTAGGACAGTGCCCAGGGGTGTCCGGAAGGGATGACACAGCTAGGCCATAACGTCACAGATGAAGAACTGAGGGTCTGGGGGACAGGTCCTTGTATTTCTGTGTGACTTTAGGTGGATGGCTTCCCCTCTGTGAGACTCAGTCTCCCCATCTGTTAAGTGGAACTGTAATAGGACTGACCCTAGAAGGACCGTGAGGGTTGGTGGGATGGTACAAAAACAAAGAAATTCCCATCCAAAGTTGCTATAATATTTTGCATATTATATGTTATTATATACATAATATCATATAATATATGCCAAGTGTTATATATTATAATAATATAATATTTCAAGTCACGTTCTCTTAATATCTTACACAGGGTGCCCTGGAGTACTTGGCCCTTTGATGCATAAGTAAAAAAGATCACAGCTTATCATCGTATCCCCCATTCATTGGACAAAATATTGAATCTTCAGTCTTCAAGGTCAGCTTTGCTCATTGGCGACTGAGAATTTGATACATGACCTTTGGGTTTTCATATGCCATTGCTTAAACCGTTCTTGCTTTATTCTTAGAACGCATTTTCAGGTCTTTAACATGGCCATAAAACCCCGTGTGATCTAGCACTTGTCTACTTCTCTGGCCTCTTGCTCCTTCTCGCTTGCATGCTTTGCACTCTAACTGTAAAGAAAATCATTCTGATCCTCAAGAATGGAGCTTTCATTTTATTACTTTTCCTGCCAGAACTTTTGCACCTGCTCTTCCCTCTCTCTGATCTATTGTCTCCTTCACCCATTTCATTCCCTTTATTTTTTCGACTTCAAACAGAACTGGTATCTGCCCAATGTATTTTCCAGGCTATTGAGAGGATTAAAAATCAAAAGTGTGATTGCAGGCTCTTTGACAAAATAAAAAGAGTATGTTATAATTGTAGAATTCTGGTTCTAGAAACCCAAGTTACTCTGTAGAGCCAGGAAACATATCCCTGGAGAAGTAATTATACCATTGAAAGAGGAAGGGCAACTCGAAGAATTAAGTAAGTGAAAGAAAAAAACAAAGCTGGCAACATGGTTTGTGATTAAAAACATGGATTCTGGGCAGATGCACTTAAGTCCAAACCACAGATCCTTGTGACCATGTGACAATTCACCTCTTCAAGTTCCAGTTTCCTCACCTGTAAAATGAGGTATGCGATAGTCTCTTTTTTGTTAGGGTTTTTGTAATGATTGTATGAATATTAAATGCATATTAAATATCATTTGCATTATTATTATGAACTGTTTTGCATATGCTAAATTTAAGTAGGATACCCAGTGTGCAGAAGGCAGCTGAGTACATGCTTCTGAATTTCAGGAGCAGGATATGGGTGGGTGATTTGGGTTTGTGAGTCATCAAGATACACATAGAACTTGAAGTTCCAGGCGTAAATGAGATGACCTAGAGAGTGTGAAGATTGAAAAGAGAAGAGGTTTGTACATCAACATTTAAGGAACGGACATAAAAATAGAACCAGTAAAGGGGACAGAGAAAATGTGGCCTTTGGAACAAATCAGAAGCCCGAAATGTCAGGGAAATCATGGCATTTAATATTTGAAGAAGATAGATAGTCAATTTGGAAATATCAGTAATTTAGTGACTCATCTCTGCATTTTAGATCCACCATGCAAGTGAATAAAATTATGCCTGAGGAAAATGACAAATTACATATCACAGACCTACAAGAGTTCCTGACAAAGTCAGATCTCTGAATATTATCTGTGAAAGTCAAGAGTCTCATGACCTTTTGGGACCCCTGGTATGATCTGCATGTCTCTTGAAACACAACACTTAGTCATCTTTGTAGGAAAACACTGTTCATGACTTCATTGGTAATAAAACTCTCCAGGCTTTAAAAATAAATTTAAAATATAGAATTTTTCATGACTATTGGTTCCTCCAGCAGTAAAAATATACACTTAGAGTTACATAGAGTTGTGGATGGTTTAATTAAAAGCTACCACTCCATGAATATTAGGAAGATAAGAAACCTGCAGCCAGGGGTAAGGTGCCTTATCTGAAAATGCAAATGTAACAAGTGGTAATGTTATCTACTGGATTGGATTTTTAAATAGAGTAGCTGCAATGTCCCATAAAGCAGCCCTGCTAATTTGTAGAGGAGTTGCATCTCTTCTCTGCATCCTTTTGCTGAGTTCTAGTTCTGGCTGAGAATAGAGGATGTGAAACTTGAAACAAGATCTTTGCATAGCAAGCACCTATGATTCATACCTGACATGCATAAAATGCAATCTGCTAATAAGCGTCTGTGAGCAGCCTGGCTATTTGCTGAAATCTCATGGGTGGACCTAGATTTAATCATTGATAGAAGAGCAAAGTGTTTCTGTTCTCAAAGGAATCACCAGTCTCCACGGGCTAATGTGGATGATGCCAGCAACAATGTAGTTACTGATAATTGTCATTTTATAGGGCTTTTGATGGGTGGGGTCATTCAATTAGAAATGCCACGCTGCCTCCCTTCTACCTGGGTGGGATCAAAAGGTGCTTTAGCTTGAAGTGAAATGAGAAACAGAGAGCCAGTGTCTCACTCCTCCTGGGCCACTAACCCTGCTTTCCTAAGCTTGCGGTGTTTTGAAAGCTGCTCTGTCTGGCCTTTGAAAATTGCATTCAAATCCTTCTCTGAAAGTCCTCAGACAGTAACCAATCTCATATGGCAAGGGCAGCTTGAGACTGAAAAAGGAACATATGACTGTGATGGGTCTATTGAATATACTAGAAGGCATCTTAAAGTGGAATAATACAATTGGTTTCAAAAGCTACACTTCCCCCCAAAAGTCACTAGCAAGGGTAAATTGGATGGGAATGCGTAAAAATTGAGTTCCTTGGGCTTTTTTCCGTGACTTGGTACTAGTAAATTTTCCTCAATCTCCTTTTATTTCCTGGCTTGCTTTTCTCTCATTCATGTACTACAGTAGAATATAAACAACTGGTTCATTTGCAATCCATTATGACATTTATAATACTGCCATCCTCATAAAGACAAGGTTTATTGTTAGGGATATGCTATTTCTAGAGTCTAACAACTTGTTATCTGACAGTGTGTATATCCGGATTTTTAATTTATAATTCATCATAGTTTGGTCCTCTTGAAACTGACCCAAGCCTACAAACATGGGGAGTTTTTTTCATTGCTTATAAGAATAATGATTGAAATATGACTAATTACTCAAAACAAACCTGCTCCCTTTGTCTCTTTGGGTAAAAATATTATTTTTAGCCAGTTCCTCGATTTACGTGAGCTGTACATGTTGACTCTGACACTTCCATCCTAGTATTTATACTTTTTATTCATAAACTTGGAAATTGATGAGATATTGTAAATAGTCTTTCAAGAATTCCTGTTTTAGGACCTGTGCACTAACAAAGGAAAGATCAGTTACCTCTACTGCTTTAAACCTTAATAGGTTTAAACCTCAGTCAGAGAGAAAAAAAAAGTATGTCTATTTAACTAATACCATGTCATCTTCTTAATCATGCTGATTCTGAATAATTCAGCCACTATGGAAGTTGCAGAGCCAGAATCTATAGCTCTGTCTCTCTCAGGGGTGGTGGGGGGAGGAGTTTATTATTACGGAGCCTGACAGGAGAGAGCTCTGGCAGGTTAATTGCTACAGCAGGACTAGCTGGGAGTTTGCTGGTGATATATAGCGACGAAGGGGAGTGAAGGAGATTGACTACGCCTGTTACAGCACAAATATCTTCATGCACCTCAGGTTTCTCAGAAAGATATGAGAAATAAATGTTCGCTGTTCATTTTCTGTCTGCACAATAAAAATAGCCTCTGGCTAAACATGGCGACTACAGCACAGAGACTTAAAAAAAAAAGAGGAAATTTGCAAATTAACATTATTACAAACATTCCTGCCTGAAAGTGCTGAAAATCAATTTCAATATATTTTGCATTTTAATGAATTGCCAAAGAGATAAATCAGCCGGTGTTTGAGGAATGCCTGCCTGGCAATGTTTTCTTATCGCATCTTGTCTTAACTGATAGCATTTAAAATGAAACCAGTGTTAATTGAAGGCATGGGAAATGTAACTACTAGTTAATGAAGTAAATGCATGCAAGTTATGCAGAATTAGACATTTGCTTTAATGCACTAACTCTAACACAGTTTCCCTGCTCTGTAGTCCCTTTACTCCAAGGTAGTAATACTCAGTATTATATTTTATTTTATTTTATTTTTTTGAGTTGGAGTCTCACTCTGTCACCCAGACTGGAATGCAGTGGCCACTCCCGACCACCATGGCCTCGACCTGCTGGGCTCTGGCGATCCTTCCGCCTCAGCCTTCCAAGTAGCTGGAACTACAGGCGGGCGCTACCACACCTGGCTAATTTTTTGATTCATTGTAGAGATGAGGTCTCGCCAAGTTGCCCAGGCGGGTCTCAAAGCCGAGGGCTCAGGCAATCCACTCGCCTCAGCCTCCCAAAGCGCTGTGATTACAGGCTGAGCCACCAAGCCCGGCTAATACTCAGTATTGTAAATGGTAGAAAGGCAGAGCAACATTATTACCCGAGCTACAGTTAAAGGCCGCTGTGTTAAACCACCCAATAGAAAACAGGATGCAAATACTGTTATTATTTTATACAGCAAGCAACAAATTTCAGCCCTGAGCCTTTGGGGAGACTTCCCCTTTGGGAGAAGGCAGAATCTCACACTTCTTTTCTATTAAGAAAATAAACAACAAAACTTTTTAATCTAACAACTGTTTGTGCTGTTAAATTTACCCAGCTGGAAGAGGAAGTCAGCTTGCAAATGTTACTGAGGCGGTAGCTTCCCCATGTCTTACCCGTTCGTGCTCAGCACATAGTATGTGCTCGTGGAAATATAATTAAATGAATGAATGAATGGATGAATGATCGTTCTTCTTGATCTCTGTGTCTCAACAACAAAGGAATTATCACACTTCCCACTATATGTATATGTGTTTAACAAATATGTGGCATTATAAACCACCACTCTGTAAAAGCATATATGGGCTATACATGCATTTTCTTCCCTTAAGTCTTTTGCAAGTATATAATCCGTCTTCAACTTTGTATTGTTCTTACAAATTGGATTTTACTATCCTATAGGTCTTAAGTTTTCTTTTTTCCTTCATTTCCCCCTTTTAACCATGTAAAAATAAATAAGACAATCTTTTTCTTGGGAAAGAATTTCTTGAAAAGTAACAAATGACATTTCATTTGATGAACTAAAATTGGAAAGCCACAAAGGAGGCAATTTATATTTTCTTCTGTACTACAGAGTGTTTTAAGTCTAGAGGTGGCTGAGGTGTCCTCTACTTTCAATCGGTGACACAGAAAGGCTTACCTTCTTCTCCTAGGTCCATCTGTATACTTCCTCATAAAACCTAGTTTTAGCAAGAATGCTCCTAAGTCAGTTTAGCAAGAACCTCTCATCCTCAATATCAGATCATCCTGGATATAGAACCAGTGTCCTTATCTTTCAGTCTTCCCCACGTGACATCTGTTCAACCTGGCTTGTCTTCAGCAAGAATCCTGTTAGGCCCACGCTAGAGATTGCTCTCTATAATGAAATACTTAGGAGGTTTTTTTTTTTTCTTAATTTTAAATCTTATCACTAGTGTGTCAAATAACCAAACTTTTTTTGAAATTGTGAGGCATTCATCATTAAATAACTGTATATAGTAATTAATGAGAAACAAATGTCCCAATGGATGGAAAATATGCCCATTAGATATTAATCATGAAAAAATTGGAAGATCTGATACGTGTGCTATTTGCTAGGTAATCTGGACCTTGCAGGTAAATTATCAGGGATAATATTGTTCTTAATCTTCAGATTGGGAGTACAATGAGAAACAATTTTGATGCCCAATTGTCACTGGGCAACTTTTAACTGCTCTAATTTTGCGGGGTCTTTTAAGGTCAACTATTCCCTCAAAGCACACATCAAGCCAGAAAATAATGATTTTTTTAAAAAACAATATTTTTTATTATGATATTGTGGGGTACGGTTAAGGGTTAGGTATACAAATATGCTTTGTTCAGGCACCCTTGTTGATAAGAGGTGTCTCCCCATCCCCAGACAGATGTTTACTACTGTTAATCCCATCTCCCTTCCCCTTCCCCCATAATTTCCCACCACTATCAGTCATTTTCTTATAGTATTATATTGGATGTTCAAGGTTCACTATATGAGTGAGAACATGTGATACTCAGATCTTTGTTTCTGTGACAGGTCACTCAGTATTATAGACTCTAGTTCCATCCAGGTTGCTGTGAAATTCATGATTTTTTCTTTTTTATGGCTGTGTAGTATTCCATCGTGTATATGTACCACATTTTTTAATCCAGTCCTCTTTTGATGGGCAGCATGGTTGCTTCCAGGTTCTTGCTATTGTGAACAATGCTGCGATAAATATACATGTGCAGGTATCTTTTTTATAGAGTGATTTGAGTTCTTCAGGGCATATTCCCAGTAGGGGGATTGCAGGGTCATATGGAGGTCAATATTTAGAGCTTTTAGAAATCGCCATACTGTCTTCCACAGAGGTTGCACTAGTTTGAGTTTGCACTCCCACCAACAGTATAGAAGTGTTCCCTTTTTCACCACACTCTCTTTAAAATCTATCTGGCATTAACTCCCCACCTTCAACTTCACCGTTAACTCCAAGAGCAAAGATCTCTCTGTTGACAAAGAGTCTCTGCTTGATCACACTTTATGTAGGCTACAGATTCTTCTCCTAGGCCCATCTGTATACTTCCTCATAAAACCTAGTTTTAGCAAGAATGCTCCTAAGTCAGTTTAGCAAGAACCTCTCATCCTCAATATCAGATCATCCTGGATATAGAACCAGTGTCCTTATCTTTCAGTCTTCCCCACGTGACATCTGTTCAACCTGGCTTGTCTTCAGCAAGAATCCTGTTAGGCAGATTTAGCTAGAATCCTCCTTACCCTTGATGTTTTCTCCTAGTCATTTTCCATTCACTGACTCCCCACCCTGCTTTTTGGCTATAAATTCCCACCGGCTCATGCTGTGCTTAGAATTGAGCCCAGTTCTATACTGAGGTTTATGTTCTTCTACTGCAATAGTCCTAAATAAAATCTGTTTATTCCTCTTTACTGTCCAGCTCTGGGTTTTCTTTGATACCATGAAGTAGGGAGAGAGACAAGAGTGATCTCCCATTGTACCTTCTCTGGCCCTTTGCTCAATGAGAGGGGAATGTCACAAAAAATGGAGCTGTGTATTTTGGAGGATGCAGTTGTGTACCTTGCTGGATTGTTCTTCCTTTGCCCATGTTATACTTCCAACATTGTAAAAATGGCCACAGTTCTACTGGGCTGGTCATCTGCACTCTTATTCAAGTCAGGGACACCTTCTGATACCTCCTTGGTGAAAGTGATGCATGGGAACCTGTGGACCACACTAATGTCCCTGAGGAGAATATCATTCTCAGGGCTTCTAACCTCATCTTAGTCCTACCATTTACTTTTGTATGTTCCCTAGCGAAGTATTTGTAAGTTCTGAGCCTCAGTTTCCTTTTCCATAAAATGAGCACAGTAATTAATACCTACTGTTTAATTCTTGTATGGTTATTTGAGAGTTATATGAGACAGGAATGTGCATAACTATGGTACCAGACAAACAAGGGCTGTGATAAAAGAGATATTCATAGTCATGGTTTCACAAAGAGTGGGGAGAAGTTAAACTTGAAAAATCAAGAAAAGCTTTTTTTATCAGATGTGTTATTGAGGTGTAATGTTCACCCTGGAGACTTCATGCTTATGTAAAAATGCTTTATGATTATTAGCTTATAGAATTAAATGTCTTAATTTCATTTTTAAAACTATATGGACAAAATAGCCTATAACATAGAATGAAGTCTTTCCTACTGCTAAAATCAGGGCTCTATGAATATGCTAATATCTTCCCACTCTTATTGTCTCATACGGCCTTGGATAGAGTCAAATATAAACCCCTCACACAACAAAATTGTATAAGCATCATATATAAAACATGGAGTTGCTTAATAAACATGATGTGTTAAGGTGACAAATTCTTACAGTAAACCCAAGGGTAAAGAGCTTTTAAAAATTAATCTAATTCCTCTTGATACACTTTTCTACAAAGACCATGAGGTGGTTTATAACCAAGCTGGCTTTGAAAAACCAACACTAACAGTTATTTTTTCTTGATAAGTTAAAATGTCAGTTGCAGGTATTAGAGGAATAATTGACTTGGCCTGTTCAGGAAATCCTATTGCATAAAAGACCTGGGACATTTTTCCTTTTATTGATTTCATTAACCTTAATATAAACAATATTTTTAAGTAGATACCAAAGAAATGAATGATTAACCAAACTTCAGACTGATTGAGCATCTCATATTTGTCTAATGAAACAGAATGTGCGTAGTATTGCAAACATTAAAAAAAGAAGCAATACAATGATCTATTTTCAAAATGAAAGAAAGGTCAGATCTATGTTGCAGTTTTAGTTTGCTAAATCATATTTCCAAAGTAGCTACTACCCTTTTCTCCCACCTCTAAGTCTTCCTCAAAAACCATATCTGAAAACCTCTATTTTAGAATACCTTGAAAACTTGGTTAGGGAAGGGTCATATAATGCATATTTTTGCATTTAAAGAAAAATAAAAAAGAGAAGAAATGACATTTTCCAAAGATGATGGATTGGATATTAATAGAATTATTATTTCTTTGGGGTCAAACTTATTTTTTGTACCCATCTTCATTTTATGATGCTGTTGGGGTGTTTGCTGTTTGTTTGTTTTTAACTTTTATTTTAAGTGTTAAAACTATCAGGATGTCCAAAGAAAAGACTTTAAATTTAGAAGCAATTCTGACACACTTTGAAAATTGATTTACAAAATGGATGATAGCAACGTCTTACTAAAATAGCATGGCATAATACTAAATGGCAAAGGGATATCTGTTCTGGATCTTTTGGGAGGTGTTCATTTTGAAAGAAAACCAACAGTGAATCAATTGCAGCTGAAGACCTATGTCTCCCATAAAGTGACAGAATCATTAGATTTCCCAAGAAAAGAAATATTCACACACAGTGATTAATTGATAAGTAGTAGAGATTATTTCAAGGGATCACATGAACAATGCAAATATATTTTAGTAGGATTAATATCTCTAGGCATGACTCCAAACTTTACTCTTCTTGATGGCATCTGGTCAGTGGTAGTTTGAATGAGTTTCTCCAATTCTTCCATCCTTCCTGCATCTACACACTTACCATGGTCTCCCCAAGCTTTGAATATGGGCTTGGTCATATGATCTACTTCTGCTAACAGTATGTGGACAGAAGTGATGGTATGCTAGTTCTATCTTAAGTCTTAAGAGGTCCCATTGGTCTACTTGCATTCTTGACCTATGACATCACCATGAGAAGAACCAATCTGGACTCTCTTGCTAGTCCAAGATACATAAAACACACATGTTGCTGACCTAAAACTGCAGACCTGCAGCACAAAGCACAATGGCACTACCTATTAATCCATGTAAATTTGGTGCACAAACCAATTTTTTTAAATTTCCTGTTACACGGCATTATTGTAGCAATTGTTAACTGATACCAGAACTTTGACCAAAGCTTGTTTTGAAATAGCTATTTATAAAATGTTAGACATAAGTTAATTATGTTGTCATTGTTTTCAGTTTAATATTAAATATACCGGGCATAGTGGCTCAAGCCTGTAATCCCAGCACTTTGGAAGGTGGAGGCGAGAGGATTGCCTGAGCTCAGGGGTTCGAAATCAGCCTAAGCAACACGACAAGTCCTGTTAAAATCAGGGCTCTATGAATATGCTAATATCTTCCCACTCTTATTGTCTCATGCGGGCTTAGATAGAGCCAAATATAAACCCCTCACACAACAAAATTTTATAAACATCATGAGCATGCCACTGCACTCCAGCCTGGGCAACAGAGTGAGACTACAACTAAAAAAAAAAAAATGTATGTGTTATGAGCTGTATATTTTCAGTTTCTAAGTTATACAGCTGTGATGACTATAGGTTTCATCTTTTGTGCCAATTTTCACTGATAATGGGAAGAAGAATTAGACTGCTTTAAGAGAAAAAAAAAACTTTGTTTGATTAGCAATGATTACCATAGGCATACATTGTGCATATTTTCAGATAGCTATCAGAGTAGTACTCAGTAATACTCAGATCCAGAGCTGCATTTCATCAGTGGTTTGGGTTAGCCTCATAACCCAGAGGTCAAAAGATCAAGACATCACTGGTTGATTCTATTTTGAAACAGTATAGTACAGAGCATTTGACTGGGAGTTGGGAGGTCTCTGACTTAACCTTTGTTATGCTATCAATTACTTGCTATCCTTAGAAAAAGCCTCTTAATAACTACTTGAGTCATAGATCCCATAAGACAATAAAGTTCTGCCATTTGCTAATTCTAGATCTCTTACTTAACTGTGTCAATTCACAGTAACACCAGAAAATGAAATTCTCACAATACTGTCATTAATAGTGTAAGTAGGGGAGAAACCAAGGGGGTGTCTACAGAGACTTTTGTGGCTGCTCAAGTATCTCTCCAGTAAGACTGACTTAAGAAAGGACGTGTACAAAAGATGAGAAGAGAGCCAGGTAACTAAAGGAAATTTGTGCTAATAAAGGTAAAACTCAGAAGGAAATGAAACTAATGCAAAATGCTAAATTAAAAATGAGTTAGGATGAGAATGAGAAGAATAATGATAGTATTGGCTGACTGCTTGGTGTTACCTAAGACCCAGACAAGTAGAGATCCTGTCACTGATCCTGTGCTTCAGAGAGTCCCACTCTGGTCTGGCTTTAGTTGTTTCCCTCCCGTCTGAAGTCAGGGATCTAAGGCACATGCCCACATGCACCAGAATTTTTGTGTCTAAACTTTGATACAGGTAGCTTGGCACCCTGAAATTTCCTGCCAAAGGCCTCATGTCTGCTCTTAGTGCCTGCCAAGGCTTCTTCTCTGAATCTATCTTCCCAAGGATATATAGCCAACGCACAGCTGTGGGAAATGGGACAAATCCTGGGCTGAAGTATGCATGAGGGTGTGCAAGATGGAGCCAGGGTTGGGAAGAGTGAGGTAGTCTGGCTTCATGGGTATATAACCTGGGTAATCACATGGGTACTCACACAGAATTATTTTCCTACTCTGCTACTGCTCTCTTGGTATCTTAATAATTTCATCATTGAATCTATGCTTTGAATGTGAAAGTTTAACAGGACAACTGAGCATGCAGCTGAGTACAGAAGGGACATGCCATTTGATGCCCACCTCCATTCTTTGCCACCCTAATTACATATACCATTCATGATCCCCTATGAGCACAGAATCTAGTGAACTCACAATGCATGGGTCTTCATTGAATCTCAAATCAGTACAAGTGTTTAGATCTATGACTGAAGGTGCTGATAGCTCTGAGTGGCCATGCTTTCCATTTGAACTAGAACTGGCTTTAAGTGCGGAAAGAATGTAGTGGTGGCCTAAGAAACACAGATGACCAAGAGACTCTATCATATCCTTTTTTACTCATGCTAATTCTCTTTATTAATCAACTATTTACACAGAAGGAGTGAGAGATAGGGCAATACATTGTTTCTTTTGCTTTTAATCTTCCCTTACTCAAAGTGAGTCAAATTTTGGGAAGATGTGCAGATGAGAAAGGGAACTAAAAATAAGTTGAATTAATTTTATGCCATGTCTCCACTACTGTGGCAACAATGTAAAACATATGCACGTATGAGCTACAAAATACAAATCTTATGTTTTAGGTGATTCTGCACAAAAGTTAAATGTGCTTATATTTGCATGTAAAGCTGGCATTGCACAACATAAAAAGTGCAATATGAGGATCTTACAGTGTAAGATATTTGCATTTAAATTGGCATTGTGTAACATGAGGATACAAGATTATGCTAATCATTTAAAATTTTAATTTTTCTTTACTCTGGATGGCAAATAAAAAAAATCCAGAGCAAAGTGATAGAGAAAAAGTGCAGACGAAGGGAAGAAACTTCATATTCAACTTAAAGTCACCAGTTGTATTAGCCCCTGTCTTAGTCCATTTGTGTTGTAATATAGAAGTGCCCGAGGCTGGGTAATTTAGAAAACAAAGAGGTTTATTTAGCTTATTATTCTGCAGGCTGTACAAGAAGCATGGTGCCAACATCTCCTTCTGGTGAGGGCCCCAGGGTGCTTCTACTTGTGGTGGAAGATGAAGGGGAGATGACTGTACAGAGATTACATGATGTGAACCAGTAAGAGAGAGAGAGAGAGAGAGAGAGAGAGAGAGAGAGAAGCCCCATGACTCAAACACCTCCCACTAGCCCCCCCTTCAACATTGGGATCACATTTAAACGTGAGATTTATTTGGAGGGGCCAATAAAACCAAACTATAGCAGCCCCTAACCATAGAAGCAACCTGCTCTTTGAAGTCAACCTTTGACTTCTCATCTCTAGCTATGAAAGTCCTAAGTGCCATCTTCTTCCAATAGATGGTCATCTTATCTACATTGAAAATATGTTGTTTAGTGTAACTACCTTCATCTATTATCATAGCTAAGTCTTTTGGATAATTTGCTATAACTTCTACATCAGCACTTGCTGCTTCACTTTGTACTTTTAAGTTATGGAGATAGATTCTTTCCTTAAAACTTATGAGCCAAACTTTGCTGGATTCACAGATTTCTTTTGCAGCTTCCTCGCCTTTCTTGGCTTTCCTTGAAATAAAGAAAGTTAGGGCCTTGCTCTGGATTAGGCTTTGGCTTAAAGGAATGCTGTGGCTGTTTTAATCTTCTATTCAGACCACTACAACTTTCTCCAGTTGAATAATACAACTTATCCCTCTTCAGCAATAAGCCTGTTTCACTTTCTTATCATTCCTGTGTTCACTGGAGTATCACTTTTAATTTTCCTTTGCATCCACAGCTTGGCTGTTTGGTGTAATAGCCTAGCTTCTGGATGATCTTAGCTTTCAACATGCCTTTCTCACTATGCTTAATCATTTCTAGCTTTTAGTTTAAAGTGAGAGATGTGTGACTCTTCCTTTCACTCGGACACCTAGAGACCATTGAAGGGTCAATTGGCCTAGTTTCAATATTGTTGCCTCCAGGAGTAGGGAAAGGTTAAGGAGAGGAAGAAACACTGGAAAAGGTTGGTTGGTGGAACAGTGAGAATATGCAACATTTATGAAGTTCCTTGTCTTAAATGGGAGCAGTTTGAGGTACCCCCAAAGATTTACAATAGTAACACCAAAGATCATTGATCACAGATCACCTTAACAGATATAATAATAAATAAAATATTTGTAATGTTGCAAGAATTATCAAAACAAAGAACCACAAAGTACACACATGCTGTTGGAAAAAGTGACACATTGATGGACTTGCTTGATACAGGTTTGCCACAAACCTTAATTTTATAAAACATGTAATTATCTGCAAGGCATAATAAAACTAAATGCAATCAAACAAAGTATGTATGTATTATGATTAAAAAGTGAATAAATATAATTTATATTTGTCATAACACATACAGAAATATATATACTGGCAAAACAATCAACAGGTGAAGAATATATAATAATTATGAAAATATATGTGCCTATAGTGTAAAATTTGTAACAAAATAATTGATAGGAGCATGCAATAAAAATGAACACTTCCAAAAATGTTGACATCTTAATGCAAGACAAAAATAAGCAAAAATAAATACCCATTTAGTTACCAACATCATTCTTCTCAGACCTGGAAATGAGAATACATAAATTCATATGGAAACACAAACGACCACAGATAGCCAAAATAATCCTTTGCAAAAGAAACAAAGCAGGAGGTATCACACTTCCAGACTTCAAACTTTACTATGAGGCTACAGTAATCAAAACAGCCTGTATTGGTACAAGAACAGGCACATAGACCAATGGAACAGGGTAGAGATTCTGGACACAAAGCCTCAATTCCTCAACCAACTCATTTTTGACAAAGCCTCCAACAACAACCACTGGGAAGAGGAGAACCTATTCAGTAAATGGTGCTGGGAAAACTGGCTGACCACATGCAGAAGATTGAAACAGGACCCCTACCTATCACCATACACAAAAATTAACTCTAAATGGATCAAAGACCTAAATATAAAACCTCAAACTATAGAAGCATTAGAAAGCACAGGAGATACCCTTCTGGAAATTGTAACTGGGAACCAATTCCTATTCAGGACCCTAAAGGCCAATACCTTAATAAATAAGATAGACAAGTGGGACCTCATCAAATTAACGAGCTTCTGCAAAGCAAAAGAAACCATTAAGAGAGCAGGGAGACAGCCTACAGAATGGGAAAAAATATTTGCCAACTGTATATCCAACAAAGATCTAACATCTAGGATCTATAAGGAACTCAAATGCTTCGAAAGGAAAAAACCAACCACTTTAAAAAGTGGGCAAAAGACACGAATAGACACTTCTCAAAAGAAGATATACGGGAAGCCAACAGACACATGAAAATTGTTCAGTCTCACTCATCATCAGAGAAATGTAAATCAAAACCATATCAATCACCTAACCCCAGTAAGAATGGCCATCATTAATAAAACAAACAACAGCAGGTGCTGGCGAGGATGTGGAGAAAAAGGAACGCTTCTACACTGCTGGTGGGAATGCAGACTAGTACAACCTCTTTGGAAGACAGTGTGGCGCTTTCTGAAAGAACTAGCAATTGACCTTCCATATGATCCAGCAATCCCCCTATTGGGAATATACCTGAAGGAACTCTAATTATTCTACAAAAAAGATACCTGCACATGTATGTTTGTTACAACTCTATTCACATGAGCAAAAACATGGAACCAACCGTGTTGCCCATTGAAACTGGACTGGATTAAAAAAATGTAGTACATATACACAATGGAATATTATGCAGCCATAAAGAAGGACAAATATATGGATTTTGCAGCAACTTGGATGAATTTGGAGTCGATCATACTCAGTGATTTATCACAGAAACATAGATCTGAGTTCCATATGTTCTCACTAATAAGCTGAACTTGAAAAATCACAATGCTATAAGAAAGTGATTGGCAGTAGTGGGAAACTGTTGGGGGGGTGGGATGGCAGTTGAGGGAAACTTCTAGGGGAGGGAGGGGCATACCACATCAACAAGGGTACCTGCATCATCAATGTTTATATACCTAACCCTGAAATGTACCCCACATCTTTATAATAAAAATTTTTTAAAAGCAAAAATAAACGCTTGAATAATGTTATTAATAATTTCAAATAGACTGAGGAAGAAGTTTACATTCAAAAAACAAAATGATTTTTTCCAAGTTTTATGAGAGTTTCACAAAAAGTTGTCAGAATCAATACATTTTAAAGAAACAATAGCATATCATAAAATATAGTCTGCAACAATAGTGGATATGCATAAATTTAATAAAAGAATAGATATAAATTAATTTTATATATTTGATTATTAAAAATAAATTTAAAAATTCTATAATGAGCCTTGAGTTAAAGATCAAGAACAATTATTAACTATTAAAAATAAATGACAATAAAACACTTTAAGTTAAAATTTGAGTTAAAGTTATATTCAGAAATGACTAGAATTACAATCATGCTTGTTAAAACATCATATATTTCAAGCAAACCACATATGTCTTATACCCTACTAATTAGGTGAAGAAACATAACTATTGTTTTAAAATTTAATAAAAGTTATATATGTCAGAGTATAGTTCTCTGAGAGACCCACTCTTAAAAAAAGAAAACACCCCACCCTTCTGCTCCCCACAAAGAAAGCCTTGTATCTTTGAAAAATTTGTAAGATAGAAAAAACTCTGATGAGACTGTTGGAAATATTCAGAGGAGGGAAAATACAAATTATCAAAATACCAAATGAAAAATATGAAAAAGAAACTACAAACATGATCACTAGAACCAAAAATATTGAAAAACATATAATAAACTATATGCTACTAAATTTGTTGGGAAACAAATGTAATAAATTAATTTCTGAAATAAATTACTTTCTTAGAAAAGAAAGGGACAATGGCATATTTGATATAAATAGAAATAGTAGAATAATAGGAATAAAATATACGAATAGGTAACCATCTAGAAAATTAGGATAGAAATTAAAAAGTACCCTGGAGGAAGAATGCACACACAAAATAAAAATAAATTCAAAGTCCAAGTAGTTTTACTGGTAGGTTCTATAAGAGTTTCAAGGAATAGACTATTCCTATAAGCTTTTACAATTTTTACAAGGAAATTAGAAAATACACTGTAAAATACATAAAGTCATAAAAATCATAAAATTAGAATAAGAAGAAGACTGACTTATTTTATCAACTTATTTTAAACCTGTGTGGAAAATTAAAATATAAAATTATATGACAATGCAATTATGTACATAAGTGAAAAAATCACTTATAGAATATCAGGCAGGCTACTTTAGCTGTATAGTTTAAAATCATACATTATCTGTTTCAGGAATTCAAGGATGGTTTAACATTAGAAAGTTGATCACAGCACTGAAGGAGAAAAAAAGAGAATAATTTATAACTGTTCCTTTAAAAACTTTGGACTTTGATTCATTTAGAGTTGGTTTTTGTATATGATGATAGGTAGGGGTCCTGTTTCATTCTTCTGCATGTAGTCAGTCAGCATTCCCAGAACCATTTGCTAAGTAAGTTCTCCTCTCCCCAGTGGCTGTTATTGATGGCTTTGTCAAAATGAGTTGGTTGAGAGGTGAAGTTTTTGCTTCTGAAATCTCTGTCCTATTCCATTGATATATGCCTGCCCTTGTCCCAGTACCAGGCTGTTTTGATTACTGTAGCCTTCTCGTAAAGTTTAAAGTCTGGAAGTGTGATACCTCCCATTTTGTTATTTTTGCTGAGGATTGTTTTGTTCTTGCTCTTTTTCGTTTCTATATAAATTTCTGTATTGCCATTTCCAGACTATACATTAGGTCTGGAATGACCTATACATCATGCTCTTTTTTGTTTCTATATAAATTTCTGTATTGCCATTTCCAGACCTATACATTAATCACAAAAGCAAAAAGGAGGAATCAGCAGTCACAAACACTTCAGGAGAGGAGGGAAGGGAGAGTACACAAAAACACAAAGCATACCTGATTTTAAACCAGGGAAGTAAGGACCAGTTCCAAACATCAGCTGCACATACTTTACTTATGCACCTAATCTTGACTTGCACACTCTATCATTATAATAAAATAGAGTTAAAAAAAAAAAAAGCATTGGAAAACATTTATTCAAGATAAGAATTCATCAGAATATAAGAAATAGAACTTTCTTTACTTATAAGCATATATTAAAAAACAAACAAACAACAACAACTAATGGAGGCTTTGTTGAATTTCCATTAAAATTGTGAACAAAGTCAAAAAGTCATTGTCATTATATTATGTTCATTATTGCTATACAATATGCAATATTAGTGATACACTAATTCAATACTAGTGATAGAATATCACAATATATCATTGCTACTAAATTAAATCATATTACTATATTACATATTAAATCATATTGTTATATTGAATATAGTTTAATATAGTACTGGCAGTCTGTAATAATAATGAATGACAAAAAATATGTTTGAAGATTAAAAATGGAAAGATTATCATTATCTTTATTTGCAGAAGACATATTTAGAAAATATAGCAGGATGAACAAATACACTCTTAAAAATAATTATTGCTCAGCTGGGCTATAGCATCAGATAAAATATGTAAACATATTCTCATTGCCAACAAAGCAAAAGCAATGAGAGATAAAACTCATCCCTCACTTGAAAACACATTACATATATAATCTAGGATATAACTTAAAAACAAATACATAAGTGGAGAACATTTTTTAATTATAGCAAAGGAGAAAACTTCTTAAAAATGAGGTATAGACCTAGTTCATAAATATGTAACCTAGTACCCAATAATATCATTTATGCTGAACTATCTTTTAAATTAGTCCATACACAATAAAAATGACAGCACTGTAAGAAACTGGAACACATAAGCAGCTTTCAAAAAGGTTTACAAGTGGATTTTTAAAAATAGAAACAATGAAAAAGATAAAGTTGCTCTTACATGATAATAAGAAAATCTCAGTAATGAGACCAGTATGGCATACGGTGCAGGAACTAATATTTCAAAATAGCATATGTGGTTTTATTTTTTGCTTAGGTATTTTACAAAAAAATCCAGATATTATAAATGATAATAATAGTTTATTTAAACCAATATAACCAAAATATTACCATTTCAACATATAATAAAAAAATTAAACAGATATTTTAGAATTTTTTCAAGAAAAGTTGAAATCCAGTATGTATTTTGGGCATACAGCACATTTCAAGTACTCAAGCATTCTAAGAGGCTAGTGACTACCATATTGGACAATGTGAATTCAAAATTGACCCATGTGAGACAACCCACCAAATGAGGAAAAAAAAATTTACTGACTGTATATCTGACAAGAGCCTAACATCCAGGACCTACATGGAACTAAAATGTACCAAAAGGAAAAAACAAACAATCCTATTAAAAAGTGGGCAAAAGGCATAAATAGACACTTTCCAAAAGAAGACATATGAATAGCCAACAGATACATGAAAAAATGTTCAGCCTCACTAATCACCAGAGAAATGCAAATCAAAACCACATTGAGACATCCCCTAACACCAGTAAGAATGGTCATCATTAATAAATCAAAAACAACAGATGCTGGTGAGGATATGGAGAAAAGGAAATGCTTCTACATTGTTGGTGAGAGTGTAAACTAGTTCAACCTCTGTGGAAACAGTGTAGTGATTTTTAAAAGATCACGAAATTGGCCTTCTGTATGACCTAGCAATCCCTTTTCTAGGAATATACCCAGAGGAACTCAATTTTACAAAAAAGATACCTGCACACACATGTTTATTGCAGCACTCTTCACAATAGCAAAAACATGGAACCAACTGTGCTGCCCATTGAAACTGAACTGGATACCATCAACAACCACTGGGGAGAGGAGTATCTATTCAGTAAATGATGCTGGAAAAACTGGCTGACAACATGCAGGAGATTGAAACAGGACCTCTACCTATCCATACAAAAAATCAACTCTAAATAGATTAAAGACCTCAATGTAAAACCTCAAACTATAAAAATCCTAGAAGAAAACATAGGAAACTTAGGAAACATGGGAAACAGTCTTACAGAAATTGAAATAGGCAACCAATTCTCCAAAAGCAAATGCCATAAAAGATAAGATAGACAAGTGGGAACTCATCAAACTGAAAAGTTTCTGCAAAGTGAAAGAAACCAGCAAGAGAATGGGGAGACAGTGCACAAAATGGGAAAAAATATTTGCCAACTGTATATCTAACAGAGACCTAACATCCGGAATCTACAAAGAACTCAAATATGCTGAAAGGAAAAAAACCCAAATAACCCTATTAAAAAGTGGGCAAGAGATATGAATAGTCACTTCTCAGAAGAAGACATACAAGCAGCCAACAGATATATAAAAAAGTGCTAGGCCTCACTAATCATCAAAGAGATACAAATGAAAACCACACTGATGAGGATTTCTGGGAAGATGGCGGCAGAGACAGGCAGACTACACAAGTCCCAGTGTGAGTGAGTGAATGTATGGAAAATTTCATGTATGTGTCTGTGAGTAAGTAGGTGAGTGAATGAGTGACTGAGTGGGAACTCAGGAGCAACTGGCCAGGGCTCTCCTGATGAAGCAGCTGATGCCACAGCTGCTCTGCTTGGGTCCTAGCACTCCCCAGGCTGCGGAAGCTGAGCACCATTGTTTTTTAAATCAGCAATGCCCTTCCCAGGAAGAAGCTGCCAGGAGTGACTGCTGCCTCCAGGATTGCTCACCATCGCAACACCTGGCTGGACTCTGGGAGCAAGGGCTGTGGAAGGAGCACAGCAAGGGAACCCAGAAGCAGAGCCACACTGGAGAGGACAAAAGAAGCACTCTGCCACCATCTTGAAAACTGGGCAGGAAAGTGCTCTGGCTTGCTCACCACAGAGCAACAGACTTGATCTCTGTG
The DNA here is from genome assembly GCF_000164805.1 of Carlito syrichta. Lineage (NCBI taxonomy): Eukaryota > Metazoa > Chordata > Mammalia > Primates > Tarsiidae > Carlito > Carlito syrichta. The sequence goes on from NW_007246976.1 coordinate 586,380, forward strand.
ACTGGCAGATTAACTACTCAGGGGTTGATCATGACTCAGAGGGAATATCCTGAAAGCACAAACTCCAGAGGGACAGGACGAGTGGTGAGTCTCAGGTGCCCCACTCCCTACCCTGATTCAGCTGCAGGACAAAGGGAATGACCAGAAAAGGATGAGGAAGACCTCAGAAGAGATCAGTGATGAGTCTGGAGTTGATCCAAACCCCTCTTCTCCAGCAATCCTCTGATTGTCAGACCAACACGTCTGGGGCATGACTGAGAGGGACGAACTCAGGCAGAGCCTGGATATCAGCCATATAGGAGGACTCCAGGATAAGCCTGGCTGGGGTGCCCCCCTCACCAGTAACTGGGGAAGAAACAATCCCACACCTCCTCACTGGAGGGGATCCCCCTGACCATACAAGAGTGGGAGGAGAGGAATGAAGTCCTACCTACCCCCTCTGCTTCTTTCTCCTTCCTCAGCCAGACACTGAAGAGATTGTGAATAAGGCCATGGCTCTGAAGGAGATAGCAGAGGGGCTTACCTGTAAGCAGCTGGGAGGAACAATTACAGAACCTGACACAAGAGGGCAGGTTGTTTTTTGTTTTTTCCTGGTGTGTGTGTGTGTGTGTGTGTGTGTGTGTGTGTGTGTGTGTTTCCTTTTCTTTTGTATATGAATGTTTATGTGAGGGTTCTAGCTGCATCCCCCCATATTTTATTTATTCTTTTTTCTTTTTTCACTTATTTTTCGTTTCCTATTTTTGTGTGTACATGAATGATTGTGTGTACATCTTTGAGGTTGTTTTTTGATTTTTCTTGGTTCTTCTCTTTTTTTAGTTTAATGCACTGTGAATATATGTGTGAGGATTTTATTTGAATTTCTTTTTTTCCTCTTCTCTTTTTTTTTCTTCTCCTTTCATTTTGTGTTGGGCACGTGTGTTCCTGGTGTGTGTGTGTGTGTGTGTGTGTGTGTGTGTGTGTGTGTTGGTTTCTGCTTTTTTCTGTTTATTCTTATTTTTTAATTTTTGTCTGTCTTATTTTATTCTACTTTTCTCTGTTTTCCTTATTGCTGTTACTGTATCTTGGACTCAGGGGGTACACATACACACATACCCATTGCATCATAACACAGAATGGTTGCAGGGAGTGGGGCTCAGGGAACACAAACCACAATCAGTGAACATGGTGATTTGTATGTAGTTTCTGAATCCTAGCTGTCCATCCTCCACCTTATTTGATTCTCAAAACTACAAGAGATGGCAAAGTTTCCCACCCACAGTCCTGATTCAAAATAGAGCAAGTTCAGAGTCTTAGTCAGGGAAGAATTGAGAGTTGAGCAAACATCAGAAGTAGAAACCTCTCCCACTGCCACTGAATAACAGAACTAAAGAGAAAATAAAGAGATTAGTCACAAATAAGAAAAAATCAGTGGAAGAACACACAGGTAAACCCCAGTGCAATGAAGAGAAAATGCCTGAAAAATCAGATCTCAGAGCCCAAACAATGGAAGTTACCAAAATGACTTGACCTGGAATAAAACAGAGATCAGAGAATAGATGGAAAGTGTTACTAAGACTCAAGAAAGACAGGATGCAACACTGAAAGAACTTGTAAGAGATTCTGGTCATAAAAAATTTCATCCAGGAAATAAATAACAAGATGACAAGCATGGAAAGCAGAATTAATCAAGAAGAAGAAAGAATCTCAGTACTTGAAGACAAAAACATGAAATTAACTTGATCTATAAAAAACATAGAAAAAAACTCAGAAAGAAAGAAGAAAGCCTCCAAGAGATGTGTGATTATATCAAGAGGCTGAACCTACTCCTGACTGGTATCTCAGAAGAAGAAATGGAAACAGAGAATAACTTGGAGCAAGTATTTCAAGAGGCTATCCAAGAAAACTTTCCCCATCTCACTAGAGATGTGACCATCCAAACACAAAAGATAAAGAGAGTTCCCACAAGACATCAAATAAGATCAACCACAGGACACATAGTAATTCACCTACACAAAGTAGGTACCAAAAAAAAAAAAAAAAAAATCCTAAAGGCAGCAAGAGAGAAAGGTCAGACTATCTACCAGGAAAACCAGTCAGATTAGCAGCAGACCTATCAGCAGAAACACTACAAGCTAGAAGTATCTGGAGTCCAATGTTCAAAATCCTCAAAGATAAATAATTTCAACTAAGAATTTGCTACCCAGCCAAGCTCAGTTTCATCAGTGATGGAGAATTATAATCCTTCCCAGACATCCAAACCCTAAGAGATTATGCTGCTTCCAGATCAGCTTTGGAAGACATGCAAAAAGTATTAAGCACAGAGGAAAGAAAAAAAAAAAAAAAAAAGAATGACTATGCATTTCTCAAGAGAACAGAACATAGAATCAATAGAGAATACATTGCAACTGCAAACTTGAAAATCCACACATATATCAACCCAAAAGTTAAAAGAAATCAAACATGCAAACAAAGAAAAAACTTTATAAGAACTTCATGGTGGGGATAATCAATCATGTTTCAATAATCAGCCTAAATGTGAGTGGACTAAATGCACTGCTCAAAAGACACAGAATGGAAAACTCAATAAAAAACCATGACCCCAAAATTTGCTGTGTCCAGAAAACTTATCTCACCACAAGGGACACACACAGACTCAAAGTTAGAGTATGGAAAATGAATTTCCACGTTAATAGATCACAAAACAAGGCAAGAGTTGCAAACTTAATATCAGACAAAACAATCTTTAAGTTATCAAAAATTTTAAAAGATACAGAAGAATACAACATAATAATAAGTGGTTCACTCCATCAACAAGAAATATCCATCCTAAACATATATGCACCCCACACAGGAGCACCGGCATTTATAAAGCAACTACTAAGTAAACTAGCACTCTAACACCATTATAGCTGGGAACATAAATACTCCACTAACAACCTTAGATAGATCAAAAGGCAAAAAAATCAACAAAGAGATCTGGAACCTTAACTTGACAGTTGACCAAATGGACTTAATAGATACCTACAGAACACTTGACCCAACAACCACAGAATATACATTCTACTCATTACCACATGGAATGTACTCCAAGATTGATCACATTCTCATCCATAGATCAAGCATAAACAAATTTCGCAAGATTGAAATACTGCCATGTCCCTTCTCAGACCACAGTGGAAAAAAATAAATATCAACACCAACAAAATTCCCCAAAACCCCACAAAGACATGGACAATAAACAGCATGATGCTGAATAATTACTGGGGCAACACAGAAATCAAAACAGAAATTAAAAGATTCCTGGAAACAAATGAAAATGAAAAGACATCTTACCAAAACCTCTGGGATGCCATGAAATCAGTTCTAAGAAGGGAATTTATATCTTTATGAACACTCATCAAGAAAATGGAAAGATCACAAGTTAACAGACTAACAAATCACCTAAGGGTACTGGAAAGACAAGATCACCAAAACCCTACTTTTAGCAGAAGAATCCAGATCACCAAAGTAAAAGCCCAAATACAGGATGTAGAAGGCAAAAATATTGTAGAAAAAAAATCAACAAAACAAAAAGCTTGTCCTTTGAAAGAATAAAGAAGATTGATGGACCCCCTAGCCAGAATGGCCAAGAAAAAAGAGAAAAAGCCCAAATAAACACAATCAGAAATACAAAAGATCAAATCACAACTGACTCCAAAGAAACTCAAAATATTATCAGAGACTACTATGCGCACCTCTATGGAAACAAACTTGATAACCTACATGAAATGGAGGACATTCTGACATCACACAACTTCCCAAGGTTGAAACAAGTTGAGACACTAAACAGATCAATAACAACCCAGTAAATTGACACCATCATAAGAAAACTACCTACAAAAAAAAAAAAAAGCACTGGACCAGATGACTTTCCAGTGGGAATTCTATAACACTTACAAGGAGGAGCTGATAACAATCCTTTTGAAAGTATTCTAGGCAATTGACAAAAATGGAATTCACCCCAAATCATTTTACAAAGCTAACAGCACACTGATACCCAAACTGGCTAAAGATCTAACAAAAAAAGAGAACACAGATGAACATAGATGCAAAAATTCTCAACAAGATTCTAGCAAATTGGATCCAACAACACATTTCAAATATTATCCACCATAACCAAGTAGGCTTCATCCCCGGGATGTAAGGATGATTCAACATTCGCAAGATCATAAATGTAATTAAATACATCAACAGATGTAAAAATAAGGACCACATGATTATATCATTAGATGCAAAAAAAGCTTTCAATAAAATCCAGCATCCCTTCTTGATAAAAACCCTCAAACACCAAGGCACAGAAGGAACATACTTCAAAACAGTAAGTGCCTGCTATGATAAACCCACAGACAGCATATTGCTAAATGGACAGAAACTGGAAGCATTTCCCCTGAAAACTGGAACAAGACAAGGATGCCCACTCTCACTCCTCCTGTTCAACATTGTGTTGGAAATTCTAGCTACATCATTTAGACAAGAGAAGGATCGGGGTATCCAAATTGGAAAAGAAGAATTTAAATTATCCCTCTTTGCTGACGATATGATCCTATACCTCGAAAATCCAAGAGAATCTGTCAAAAACCTTCTTGCACTGATAAAGGACTTTGAAAAAGTCTTGGGGACAAAACTAATGTGCAAAAGACAGTTGCATTCTTATACACCAACTACAAACATGCAGAGAACCAAATAAAAAGCACAATCCCATTCACAATAGCCACACACACACAAAATGAAATACGTCAAGATATTCCTAACCAGAGGATCAACTTACCTTTACAATGAAAACTACAAAACACTGCTCAAAGAAATTCAAGAATATGTAAACAAATGGAAAAATATTCTATGCTCATGTATAGGAACAATCAGCATTGTTAAGATGTCCTTCCTACCAAAGACAATGCAATATCCATTAATTACCACATCATTCTTCTCAGACCAGGGGATGACATTACAGAAATTCATATGGAAACCTAAATGACCACGAATAGCCAAAACAATCCTTAGCAAAAGAAACAAAGTGGGAGGTATCACACTCCAAACTTTAAACTTTACTATAAGGCTACAATAATCAAAACAGCCTGGTGTAGTACAAGAACAGACCTATGGACCAATGGAACAGGATAGAGATTCCAGAAGCAAAACTTCAATTTTTCGACCAACTCATCTTCAACAAAGCCTCCACCAACAATCACTGGAAAGAGAAGAACCTATTCAGTAAATGGCGCTGGGAAAACTGGCTGTCCACATACAGAAGACTGAAACAATACCCCTACCTACCAACATACACAAAAATCTACTCTAAATGAATTAAAGACCTAAACATAAAACTTCAAACTATAAGAATCTTAGAAAGTGCAGGAGACACCCTTACAGAAATCGGAGTAGGCAACCAGTTCCTGGTAAACCCCTAATGTCCATGCCATAAGAGTTAAGATATACAAGTGGGACCTCTTAAACTGAAAATCTTTGGCAAAGCAAAAGAAACCATCAAGAGAGTAGGGAGACAGCCCACAGAATGGGAACAAATATTTGCCCACTATGTACCTAACAAAGACCTAACATCCAGGATATATAAGGAACTCAAACGTGCCAAAAGGAAAAAATCAAACAGCCCCATTAAAAATTGGGCAAAAGACATGAGTAGACACTTCTCAAAAGAAGAGATACAGGCAGCCAACAGACACATGAAAAAGTGCTCAGTCTCACTAATCATCAGAGAAATGCAAATCAAAACCACATTGATTTGCCACCTAACCCCAGTAAGAAAGGCCACCAACAAGCAACAGATGCTGGCAAGGATGTGGAGAAAAGGGAACACTTCTACACTGCTGGTGGAAATGCAAAGTAGTTCAGCCTCTATGGGAAACAGTATGATGATTTCCAAAAGAACTAGAAATATGACCCAGCAATCCCCCTACTGGGAATATACCTGGAGGAACTCAAATCATTCTACAAAAACATACCTGCACACCCATATTTATTGTTGCACTATTCACAATAGCAAAAGCATGGAACCAACTTTGCTGCCCATTGAAACTGGACTGGATAAAAATAAAAAGTGGTACATACACACCATGGAATATTATGCACCCACAATAAAGGATAAACGTATGGACTTCGCAGCAACTTGGATGGATTTAAAGTCTATATAGTACTCAGTGATCTATCACAGAAACAAAGAACTGAATGCTACGTGTTTTCACTCATAAGTGGGTCCTGAACTTATGATATACTATAAGAGAGGTATCGGCAATAGTGGGACCCTGCTGGTGGTGGAACAGAGAGCTTGGAGGTGGGTGGGGGGGGGACACATAACATCACTAAAAGTAACTGAGCCTAAGTCAGGGGAAGTGAGACTAGTGGAAGGGCCAAACTCCACCTATATGCAGACCACTTATGTACCTAAACCTGACTTCCACTACACATCTTTAAAATAAAATAAGGAGAAAAAAAATTGACCCATGTATTCATGAACACTACAGAAAAAACTGGAAAAATATCAATGATTCATTTGTAGGAAGAATAAACTTGGATGTTTAACTCCCTTTTCATACCAAAATAAACTCATGTGGAATAGAGACTTCCATAAGAAAGGCAAAGCTGTAAAGAATAAAACACAGGAGAGGATTTTGTGCCTTATGAGTAGTGAAATTCTTCAGTAGACTGTAAAAGAACAAAATCATAAAGTAAACAATGTCCCAGTGTAATTATATAAAAATCAAGATTTTTCTACTCAACAGAGTTGGAAGTGAAATTGATAGAGAGCTGATAAATTGGCTAAGAGAAAAAAGGTATGTAACGTTAACAACAGATCAAAATTGCAGTAAATCAAAAAGAAAAAGACAGGAAACGCAAAGGAAAAGGAAAATGAATAGACAATTGGAGAAGAGAAAATCCAAGTAACATTGATTCTACTTCTTATATCTTTCCTGAACCTGTAAGATTAAATGGACATATGGCTTTACATCCCTGTTCCAATTGCCCTATACGCAACTCCAGGATTAACCGACCACACACTTAGAGCAATAGGAGAGATGCCGGGAGGTGAACAAATGCAGCTGTTTCTTTCTCCATCCTGCTGTCTCTGGAATGTTTGGTTCTTTTTTTTTCCCTTCTAAAATGCAGGGTTTTCATCAACACAGACAGGGATTATTTTTCTTTTTCCATTAAGTACTGAATGTATTTGTTAAATGTTTGAACTTTTCAAATTTGCCTGTTTCAGTAATTGGCTAAGTAAGTTCTCAAAGAGAAAAAAGCAACTAGGAAAAGCAGAAGAGTGATTACTACTGAAACAAAAAAGTCTATTTTATGCTGGAACATTATGTTCTATAAACAGGATGAGTCAATAGTGTGAATGTGTTTGTGTACATGTGTATGTGTGTTTGCCCAGGAGTTCTCCTGATTATGTAGCAATTGAAGTGACATTCACCTAATACGTACTTATCATCTATCTTCCAGTGCTAACGTTGCCCCACTGTGACCCAGATGAGATTTTAGAGAATAAGTATTTTTTTTTTCTCCAATATGTGAGAGGCTACACTTGGCATATGTCCTCAAAATATTCTGGAGGGTATCTACCTGGTAGATGTGAACTGAGAATAAACACAAATTACTTATTTTAATTTATTTTACTGCTCATTTTATAGTATTGCTTTATGCTAGGGTGAGCATTTTTAGAGCATTCCCTTCTAGCAAGTTTTTAAGCCCCAAAAGTTAATGTGTGGATAACTCAAGGTGTTTGTGTGGGTATAAAAATTGTTTCAGTCCTCTATTGAGAGAGAAAGGAGAAAAGTTGGTTGTCTATTGTGGTAAATTAGACATAGGTATTTCGTGGAAATATCTACCTACCTAGTGCAGAGGATGAACTGAAAAGAAGGAAACTAAATTTGGAGGGGAAAAGAGAAGTTGTTTAGAATGAGATCTACTTGAAAAATAGAAAAGAAAACAACATTTGTAAAGTTATATGTTTTGTATATGTATATAAAGCAGATTAAAGTTAACTATAAAGTGTCAACATTTAGTTTAAGGGGCTTTCTCACTTTCCATTTGTTTATCCTAAAACTGCCAAATAGCAGAATCATCTGTGGAAGAAAAACAAAAAAAACCCATCTAGGTGCCCAAGCCACGTTTTTAACATATCCGGTAATTATCATTCAATAGAATCTGGATTTCTTTTATGGTTAAAAACCTTTATACTTGATTCTAATGTGACGCACAGCCACAGTTTAGATTCTACTTTAAAGCTAATAGTAACCCATATATAATTATTTTATGGTATATTACTAGAGATGAACTTTTGATGGTTAAATCTGATGTCAAATGCACTCCCCACATGGAAAAAAAAAAGACACTAGTACTCTCTACTGCCACTTGGTGGCAGCATACATATATTGCAAGGGCAATTTTTTGTAGGAGGCCAATTTAAGAGAACATTTTAGAACTGGGAAACAACATAGAGATCATCTAGCCAGACTTCCCACCTTTAAAAGTTGTGAAAACTAAGCCTCATATACATGAGGTGATTTATCTCCAGTCAAAAAGAGTTAATGAAGGAAAACGGAATAAAAATAATCTGGAATTTTCATTTAGTACTATTTCTATGGATGTCAAATTATTAGCTCAAACTTCAGTTTGACAGATTTAGAATTGACCCTTGCTTGAATTTACTGCTGTGTGCCTTTCAGCAAGTTACCCACTTTGAATCTTGCTTTTTTCCATATGTAAAATGTAAAATGGTGAGACTTGAATGATCTATAGTATGAGAGACCCTAGAACTGTTCTTAATGTGTACAAGCACGTTAAAAAATTTGGCTTTCATCCCCTTAACCTGTATCCATTTAACAGTAAAAGTGCCATTTGGCTAGCAAGCTACCCAGTGCTGACAACATTTTGGCAATAGATATGGTTTTTTTTTTCCACTGAGCTTCATTATACCTGATATTTGAACTGCACTTAACCATCAACTTCTGTTGTTTATATTATATTGATGAATTTGATATAACAATTTTTTAAAGAAATATGCAGGAACGAAACAGCTGCCTGACTTTCAAGAAATATAATTCAGTATTAGTAGCTAGAACCACAAACAGTGTTTTGACAGGAGAGTCATATTGGATGAAAGTAACATGTACTCTCTTTTTCCCTATTAAGAATAATTAGAATTTTTTTAAACTTGTTTTAATGGTCGGTAATTTTCTTCTGACTCCTTTAAGCTACCTGACAAGAAAAAAAACTCTCAGGCTTGTTTAAAAGGCTTTCAAACTAAAGCAAGTCACTTGCAACATCTAAACTTCTATCAAATTGGTTGAGGACACCTAAATAGCATCATCTACAGCTTTATCTCCATTTTTGTATTTCTCAAATATATGGGTCTTTTATATGAAAAATTAAACCAGAGCTTCATTTTCTTTATTTTTTTAAGAGAGATGATCTCGCTCTGTTGTCCATGTTTATGTACAGTGGTGCAATCATAGTTCTTTTTAACCCCAAACTCCAGAGTTCCAGTGATCCTCCCACCTCTGTCTCCCAAGTAGCCTGGACTGCAGGCACATGCCACCGTACCTGGCTAATTTTTATTTATTTATTTTTAATTTGTAGAGACAGAGCCTCACTATGCTGGCCAGGCTGGTTTCAAACTCCTAACATGAGTGATCCTTCTGCCTTGGCCTCCCAAATTGTTGTGATTACAGTCATGAGCCACCACTCCTGACCTGTCACTCTTAATATATTTTTAATTTTGTATATAGACAGTCTGAGAAAAACAGGCCAATAAAGGAGCAAGGAATTCAGCTATGGAAATAAATGAAGTATTGCTATTTGTTGCAACATGGATGAAACTTGAAACGCCATGCTAACTGAAAGAAACCAGACATAAAAGGCCACACATTGTATGGTTGCATTTATATGAGCTCTCCAGAATAGGCAAATTCATAGTGACAGAGAGTTGTTTCCAGGAGACTAGGGGAGAAGGCCATGGGAAGTGACTGCCTGATGGTAGGGAGTTTCCCTTGTGGTATGATATAAGAGTTCTGGAACTAGATGGTGGTGTTGGTTGCTCAGCATTGTGAATGCACTAAATTCCACTGAAATGTACATTGCAAAATGATAAATATGGTAAACTTTATGTTGTGTGTATTTTACTATAATTACAGAAGAGAAAGGGTTACAGAAAGACTGTGTTTGGGAACATAAGGTGAACTGGTCAAGAATAAAGACAACCCAACAGCTCAATTTTTTCTCAGCTCTCTCAGTGCCTTGGTCCTAGGCAAAGAGTATTTGGAGCTTGTAGATATTCCCTGAAAAAGTAAAGATAAATAGAATAGAATTCAACGATTTATCCTTAGCACATTTAGGACACCAAACAGGTTAACTTATTATTCAGCCCATATGGACAGACATGTGGACCTTTCAATTTGCAGTTTCCTCTCTTTTGGCATGTCACTCATTGTTCATTCACTCGTGTAAGCAACAGCATTGCTTCGTTCCATGGACTTTCCAGTGTGGGTTGCAATCAGTCTCCGGGAAAGAAAAGAAAAGAGAGGGAGCCTCCAACTGGCCTATGGACAAAGGACAAAATGACCGTGGGAGAAGAAGAGAATCAATAGATTCCCCCCACCACCCTTTTCTTTGTATATTTCTTTTCAGGTCTTCTGCTCTCTCCCCTCACCCCCATTCTTTCAAACAAGAAAGACACTAATTGGTCGCATTGTTTTCATTTCTTTATAAAACAACTATTGTTTTCACTTTCTTGCTGTTCTGTGAATATTATTGTTTTAGACAAGAGGAAAGGAACTTGGAGGGTTGATGCAAGGGTCTCCTGGGAATTTAACATTTTCAATTGCAAAGATAAGAGCTTTTTGTTTGAATTGGCTTTTACTGGGAGCTTTAAGCATGGTTCTTGGCTCTTTGACAGGGGACAGAAAAGCACCACATTTCCTTTGAGGTTCTGATAAATAAAGGATCTCATTTCTTCCTTGGGACTTTCAGGTGTTTTTGCTGTGTTCTTTAATAGTTAGATGGGAGCTAAGGGAAGATGACATATAAGTGATGTAACGTTTTAGCATTTGCTTTGTCCATTCTCCCGGTCTAACTCTACTCCTTGTAGCAATTGGCTTTAGAAAGGTTTTAGCTTCATGTATAGTTAAACTTATAAATTTTATGTATATACTGTACATATAAGTATGTATATATATCTAAAATTTAACTTACATGGGACTCTGTTAATCTTAAAAATTAAGGTTAAAAAAAAACAAGTTTAAATAAAATAGGCCATTATCTCCCTAACCTAGAGATTACTACTTTTATCTTCTTGGATTATGTCTAAATCATATCTATATATCTCTCTACCTATATGTGCATGAGCATACATGCATATATACACACATTCATAAACTTTATATATAAACTTCCAGTTTTAATGTATATTAATATATGATATATACAAGTATATTTTGCATATGCATGTATATGATGCTGATCATGTTTTATGTATATATAAATGCAATATATAATATGATTTCATGTTTGTATATATAAATTATATATATAAATATATAACTATCTACATATATACACACAGAAATATGCTAACTTTTTAAAAGGGACCAAAATGAACCTATTTCTATAACAATAAGAATAGCTGTGCCTCCCTGTTTTAATAACTATTTATAGTTTTCCATTGTATGTGCTTCTAAAATTTTTATGAACAATTCTTGTTTATTGAATGTTTTAAATTTTTGTTATTATTAACGAGATGATGAACTATATGGCGGGTAACATTATTGAAAAAACTATTACAAAAGAAAGCACTTAGATACCTAGATTAAATACATGTACACTATTTATTTTTTATGTACTTGACTGATTTGGAAGAAAATAATTGGGGTTACCTGAATGGGGAGGGTTGCACTGAGAGTAGATTTGGGGCTACACTGAGAGCAGATTTCAGATCTTGATAGCCTAGAACAGGATTTTGCAAACTTTTCCCATGGGGCTAATTAGGAAATATTTTAGGGTTTGGAGGAAAAGAGACAAAATCGAAGATATTGTGCAGATACTTATATAATCATTTACAATGTCATTACTTAAAAATGTGAAAATCATTCATAGCTCATAGGCCATAGAAAATAGGCAGCTGACTTGATCTGGCCCACAGACTACAGCTTACTGACATCTGACCTAAAGACTTGTAGTATTGACAGAGTCAGAAACGACATGAGAGAAAGAGATAAGACTTGATCCATACTAAATGGGAAGTTAGAACTGAGAACCTCATTTTAATGAAAGCATGGACAAGAGAAAGGTCTACTGCCAAAGAAAGAGTGAAAGCAAATTATGTTGAACTCTTCTCTGAGTAAGAACTCCTGATCTGCTCTCATGGCGTTTGGACTGTAAATTTATTTGAGGTTCTGGAAACAAAAGCAAAGAAATTAACCTAAAGTGATCCCAGCTAGGTAGTACTTCAAACACAGAAGTAAATCCCCTCTGGAGAGGTAGACCCTCAACTGTGACCTCATAGGATTCCCACAGACAAAGTTGAGCTAAACGTGAACTCATGATCTAAAATTACACAATAATGAGGAAATCTGCTATAATGAAAGAGAGTCAGCAAAAACATTCCATACCGGTATTAGATTCCCAGTGCCACTGGATGCTGAAATGACCAAGTACAAAATAGAGAGAAAAAAATACACACACACACAAAAATATATTTTAAATTTGAGCAAGGAACGAGAATATTTAAAGAGGCTAAGTAGAATATTGTAAAAAAATTAAAAAATACATACAATCAGTAAAGCTAAAAACCCAATGGTTGTGTATAACTGCAGATTAAACATGGAAGAAAAGAGAGAAATTATGTAGCTTTCAGAAAAAGAGAAGATCAGATTTTCTGTCTCATTATATAAGTAGATAAAGTCCCCAAAATATTATATTTGATGACTTACTTTCCCTTCAGCAAGTATGTGATATTTTTTAGGGCTTCTCTTCAAACAAAAGTAAGAAGTAGTAAAAGTCCAAATAATTGAGGGGAAAAAAATGTCTACATATTCATTGTATAGATAGAATTAAACCTTGGTCCACCAACAATGTGGAGAAGCTGATCCAAGTTGATCCTTCAATACTTATGTGAGGGTATGCCCTTCAAAGGGGCTTGAATATTTATAACTGGAAAGAAGGTTTTTTAAAATTGATGGGTAAGCGTTTGAATTAAGACATTGGAAATGCAAAACAATGAACTCGGAGAACACAAAAGGTAGTAGATAATAAAGGTAAGAGTAGGGCTTAATTAAACAGAAAAATAGTACACCATTTAGGTGGTTACTAGGCCCAAATGATAGTGCCTTGAAAAGAATTAAAAACAGACAAGAATTTTAAGAAAAATGGAAACACTTATAAATAATAGGCAGAAAGAATGGAGACAATGCTTCAGCAGAGATTACAGATAAGAGAATATATGAAATGCCAATAAATTTGAACATTTATGTAAAACAGACAATTTCTTAGAGCCTGACGTTTACCAAAACTGACACGAGGAAATATGTGTCTAGAAGAGTCCTTTAATTGATAAAGGAATTGAATCAATAGTTTAAAATTCTCAACTGAGAAAATACCAGATTCAGATCATTTGAGAGATGAAGTCTATGAATTCTGTCAAAGTTCCAGTACAAAAATAATGTCAATCTTTAAAAAAAAAAAATTCTAGAGAGCAGAGAAGCCTATATAATCTTGGTACTGAACATAGATAAGAGCTGTATTTAAAAATGTACATGTCAAATTCACTCATGAATATAAAAGCAAAAAGTTTAAACTATTATATTAGCTACATAAGTCTACTAGAGTGAGCAAAAGCATGACGGAGTTGGGTCATCTAAGAAATGTGAGGGTGAGTTATGATAATTCATTGCATTTTATTTCTTTTAGTTGTTATTTTAACTAGATAAACACTCATATTGTGTTTCCTCTGTACTAAGAACTGTCCCTAGAAGTTTACAAATATTTTTTCCTTTAAACTTTTGACTTTCTCCAGGAAAAGGTACAATAGTATTTTGCTTCCATTTTTCAGGTGAGAACTCCTACGTATTTAGAGAGAAAGCAACAAGCAAAGTGGGGTCCTCCAAAAAAAAAAAAAATTATTTTTTGAAGGGCAGACTCCTTGGCTTCCCCTGCTAGGTATTTTAGGAACTCACTGGTATCAGTGTACTAGCATTGTTGTGAGAGGCTGCATTCGACTTCAATGATTTTTTTTTTTTTTTTTTTTTTTTTTTTTAGATTCTGTCAATGCTTTTGCCCATTTCACGGTGGGTGATTTACAAGCACACCTGTCCGCACTGAGCTGGGTGTTCAGCGGTTTTTGACCAAAATACGGCATGACGCCCGTGCCCCATTCCCCCATTAATCTGATTTTGCCCTGAGTGACTTTTTTTTTTTGTTTCCCCAGATGAAAAAAGTTCTCAAAGAGAATGTTTTGCCAGTGCGGAAGAGGTGAAACAAAAAAATGGCAGAAACACTAAAAGTCATCAAAACTGACGAGCTCAAAAACTGTTTTGAGCAGTGGAAAAAGCATCTTGATAGATATATTGCTTCAAACGGAGAGTATTTTGAAGATGACTGAAGTTTAAATATGTAAGAGTAAATATACAATTTTTAGTAAATAAATTCCATTTTTTGTGGGGTCCATACGCCTTGTATACAGATGGGATGAGATGACTGAACCAGAGCAAGAACTCCAGAGTTATTACCTATGTTGACGGTAATAAGGAAAGGAACCATGTGAGAGACAGAGAAAGTGTGTGCATTTCTAAATATTTTTCTAAAGTTTTTTTTAGCGTTCTTTTTAGTGTATTTTGCCATGAAGACATTTTAAGTTCTTAGATACTTAATCAGTTTTTCTTTGTAGTTTAAAACAACATTCCTCAGTAAATGTTTTTTTCAAGTCTCCCAGGTTTCTACTGGTACTTTTATAGTTTCATTATTTTTAAAAGTTTGCATAGTTGATATGGATAGAATGTATTAAAGATTAGCCATATTTCATACCTTTGCTGAAGAATTTTTGTTACTGCTCCAAAATATCAATTTTATTATGTTTCCAATACCTTTATATTCTTGGGTCTAATTTCAGACATTCATTTTTCCACTTGTCTATTTCTGAACTAAAATGCTACTTATAAATTATAATAGGTGTAAGTAGATGCATATATCATAAATAACATAATGCAATGTAACAAAATAGAGTTTACCACACAACATGCACAGAAGCAAATAAAAAGTTGTTTTATTTAAAAAAATGAAATAAGGATAGGTAAATGTTTCCACACATGAAGAAATTATATGCCTAAAAAGGAAAAGAGAGGGCAGAATAATAGCAAATTTCGATAACATTGACAACACATTCGGGACAAGACGAAGGTGCCTACAATAACATTAAATAAAAGTTTTTATTTACCATTATTTTTGAAGTACTGATGAGTTCTATTAGAAAGGAGTATCTCATTCATCTTAGTGTCTATACTGTTTTCCATTGCATGGATATAATATTGTTTATTTAGCCACTTCATTATTGACATGCATCTGGGTTCTAGGTTGTTTTGAAATTTTATCTTGAAAAATTGTTTTAAATTCTAAGACTTTCTCCTATGTCCATATCTTTCAAATGAGATAATATCTCCATAGAATATTTATCTGTGCTTGCTGCACTAGCAGACTACTACTTTTCAATGCTTCTGTTTTAGGTTCCTAGATTATAAAATGGAAGTGGAAAGCTTGTATCCTGCTTAGAAACTGTAGAGATAAATTATGGTAATGAAGACTTGGTCAATTCTAAAAACATCAACTCAGAACAAATGTTTTTCCAGCTATAACTATATGTGAATTCCTTGACTGGATTCCATAGAGGTATGACGGTTTGAGGCCCTGTCCTCAAAATGCTTATAATATGATGAACTGAGCAAAGTATGGTTGAATGTCTAATCCCAAACAGGATATAATGACTGTTTTTCTCTTATAGCAACATTTGGTGGAGAAAATGTGGTCATCACTATAGCTTCTCAATTAAAAGAATAAAAAGATAAAATTGTGTTGGCAGATAATTTTTCTGGTCTGTGGGGATTAATTGGAAAGTGGCTAGAAGAAGGGAAATTAGTTTAGCCAAAGTTAAACTCAGTAGTTGATTGAGCATTCACAAAATATTTATAATCTATGTTTTTCTCTGATCATAATTTCATCCAATTCATACCCCTTTTTGATACTTGATTACTCATTACCAAACATATAATTAACAATGATTATTACTGTATACATTAGCTTTTGCTTTGGTCCTGGAGAAACTGTCATACATTACCAACTATAATCTTCATTTGATTTCCTTATACAAAACAATTGGAATTTCTGGTCTTAAAGTGAATTAGAATGAGAAGCTAATTAGATATCATAGCGAACCCTGCAGAGTCCATTGGTGAAAGTTTGGCAAACACTGGGCTTCTTAAAGTTGATTCCTGTAGTGTTGTTGGAAAGAGAAATGAACCAAAGGATGACAAAATGTTTCTTGTTCTGTTATTTGTCTTCTTTATGGGAACATCATTCAAGTTTCTGGACTCAATTTCCTACTGTGGTAATTTCCTAATAATATCCAATTCTATTCTATCCCCATATAATTTCTGAAACTAAGCGAAATGATAACTCATTGATCTCAGCAAGAATTGAAATGAATATATAACATAGAAGAGTTGATGGGTGAGTCCCTTCCCCTTGGAAAATAATTATTGTTTCCTGTGGCAAGTTGGAGAGTAAGCTTGAAACTGGGAAAATACCTATTTTGAGTTCTGAATTTGGCAAGTATTAATTACATGATCCTACGTAAATTGCTTAATAACATTTAGTCTCATTTAATGCCCATCTCACAGGATGTTGTGATGATTAAATTGACATCCTTTGTGTAATGTACAGTGTTATGTAAATTCTTGTTATTATAGTTGTTTTCCAAAAAATTTATAACCTCAAGCAACTCACTTAAAGAGGTAGTTACACACATATTTAAATCACTCCTTATCTTCTGTTATGGACCAGATTGTGCCTTCTCAAACTCATCTGTTGATGTCTTAACCCCAAGGACCTCAGAATGCGGCCATATTTGGCGTATAGGGCCATTAAAGAGGTACCTAGGGTAATATGAGGTCACATGGGTGGAACCCACTTGATGTGACTGGAGTCCTCATAAGAAGAGAAGATTAGGACCCAGACATACACGAAGGAAAGATCATGTGAAGCCAGAGGGAAAAGTCAGCCATCTACAAGCAAAGAAAGGGCTCAGAAGAAATCAACCCTGCTGACACCACATCTCAGACTTCTAGCCTCCAGAACTGTGAGAAAATCGATTTCTATTGCTAAGCCTCCCAGTCTGTGTTCGTTGGTAATGACAGCCCTTGAAAACTAATACATGTTCTTATGGCCTCCTTGTCTAAAGCTGAAAATTCAATATTTGGGATCATAGCCAAAAAAAAAAAAAAATTGACATCTAAATTTCTTGTTACAGTCTTTCTTCCTCATTCTCATTGCTAGTGATTTTCCTTTTTGAGTTTGTTTTCTGTATCTTATAAACAGAGTGCTATGTTCATTTCTTACTTCTAATATACAATAAATATTGCAGCTATTGGATAGATTTTGAAGAAATGCCACATGCAGTATATCTATTTTTATGTATAGGTGTATGTATTCATACATTTGTAAATTATATTTTTTGTCTATTTTCTCCTTTTGCTGAGATTCAGAAGCCTCTGTTATTATGGCTAGTACACTGAAAATAGTTATCATTTAGTTTAAGTCACCAAAAATCAAGCAATAATTTGTGGAAAGTTAAGAGAAGGCGATGGAGGAGGAAGAAAATGCAATTAGGCAAGGGCAATACTATAAATTATTACTAATACGATTCACTTAGTCTAGAGAGAAAGACATTAACTATCATCAATAAGCCCAACTAGTCTTTACTGACTGCTAGAGGCATCCCTGAGTTCTGTTTCTTTTTGGTCTCATCCATATGGTTAGCAGTGTCTGGGAACAGTATTTGCACTACAGTCACTGAATGGAATAGGAATATATCTTTAGAGAACCAACAGTAATTTTTCTAGCTGATTAAAAAGCAATGTCGGCTGGCTCTCGGGAAATCTCAGGCATATTCATAAGCAGAAAAGCATTGGTTTTTAAAAGTGGATGATGGGAAGAAAAGAGCAGAGGCTTGAAAATAGTTATATCTGGATTTAATTTCCGCCTTGGCCATTTATTAACTGGCTAACATTGGGGACATTTCATACCTCCTTGAAATTCACTTAATTTAGTCTGTAAAATGGGTGTAACAATATTTACAACATTCTTTTAGGGATTTAAAATCGGTTTTCGGAAGACAAATACCCCAAGAAATACACGCATAGAAAATTATGATTCCTTATAGTTGTGTGGGCTTTTATGCTCTCTACTACCATGCTCACCATTGAAATGGAAAAAATACTTTTTTCTCTCCTTTTTGTTCATAGCAAATAGATCATTGCTATGAAGTGAAAGCATTAAACAGAAGATAATGGAATAACCTATCATCACAAGATTGGAAGAAAAAAATGGGAATTCCAAATTAGACTACAAATTTTCATTAGACACCTATTTGTGCATACTGTTCTGCTGCTTACAATCCAAAATTAAATCTAAAAGACAGTTCCTCAATTCTAAGACTTTGTTATACTTGTTTAAAAATTATATACCTGATTCATACTAAATTTTCAGAACTGAGAAGTTTGCCTTTTTGATATTTTAATTCAAATCCCTATAGGCAAAAGGGGTGATGACTTCAGCACAGCCAATGTAAAACATTGCACTTAAGCAAACTATATATGTTTTACTTATATGTATGGCTCATAGAAATATATACAATCTGATATAATTGCAGCAATATTGAATGTAATCAGGGTCAAGGGAAATACAGATAGAGTAGAAAGAACAAACTAAAAAAATGTGATCAGCAGAAAGTGCTGTCACTCAGGTTGTCCCACTATTTTGACATTAAGATTCTCCCTGGATAAAACAACATAGCAAACATAATTGGTTACAAAAACCCCATTATTTGCAGGTGCCAGACTGCACATTAACAGTCTGACACCCAAAGACAGCACAGAAAAACTATTCAAAGATAAAGATTTTTAAATCTTTTCAGTTTGAAACGATTTAGAGCAGGTATAATGAGCCTTCCACACACTTCAACATAGAACCCATTGTTAATCATATATCAAATTATGTCTCAAAGTCATTAGAAATAGTTTAGGGTCACTGATCCTGCCATTTAAAACTGATCTGTAATATGTGTAACTGAACATGTAATGGCGTCTACTTTTAAACATCTGAACAGAAAAACAAATAAAGTGTTTTACAATAATAATGAAGAATATATTAAATACAGAAGCCTACAAAAACCAAACAAGGCTGGGTTTGGTGGCTCAGCCTGTAATCCCAGCACTTTGGGAGGCCGAGGTAAAGTGGATTGCCTGAGCCCACGGGTTGGAGACCCACCCAGGCAACTTGGCCAGACCTTGTCTCCACAATAAATCAAAAATTATCCAGGCGTGGTAGCTCACGCCTGTAGTTCCAGCTACTTGGAAGGCTGAGGCGGAAGGATCACCAGAACCCAGCAGGTAGAGGCTGCGGTGGCCGAGAGCGTGCCACTGCACTCCAGTCTGGGCGACAGAATGAGACTCCAACTCCAAACAAACAAACAAAAAACAAAGTGCTGAGTATGAACCAAACCAAACCAAACCAAATTCTGGTGAAGAACTAGAGCCCATGATAGCATAAGTCCTATGGAAGTACCCCAGCCAAAATACGGAAACAAGAGGAAGGGCCCTACCCAGACTATCACAGTGTAATATTTTTAAATGCCCCATCATTTATTAGTAGAGAGGAGTCCGTCAGTGCACAATGTTCCCAACTTATCCACAAAATCACGAGCACAATTAATAGTTGATGTTTTACATTACTAAGTTCTGGGGTGGTTAATAATTCTAAAATATAGCTATTTTCTATCTTGATCCATATGATTGCAATGGAAGAGTTGTGTTTATACCATGTGACCCTCGCTCCTAGGTTTATTTGATTAAGTCAGGCATGGTCACCTGAGCCAAATTTGGTGACCAAACCTGCTTCCAAGGACATTTGGAACTGGCACATAAAACTGCAGAGTTATCTGTAGATCATTTACATCTTCTGGATTGCAAAACCATTTTTAGTTTTGCAAAAAGCATTCTTTAGAAGAAGAATGAAACAGGTATGCCTGCAGAAGCAAAGATGAGGAAGTGAGAGAAGAGACAGATAAAGAGGGGTGGGAGAGAGAGACGGGGAGAGAGAGAGAGACAGAATAATAGTGCAGTCAAATAGGAGGGCAGGAGAATTAGCAATTGCAGGAGACATTGAGAAAGAACAAACCCTTCCTGGTTTCCACCTGCACTCCTTGGAACCATCTGCGCCTGAGGTCCCACTATCTCACTGCTCTTGGTTACCAGGAAATGCCCATACACTTCCAGTAAGTTCCTTTCTCTCTTAAGCTAGCACAAGTCGATTTTTAGCTGTTTTCACCAAAAAATTGTGGCTTGTTCAGGTGTATATCCCAATCCTCCCAAAATGCATCTGAAGGTTAGAAAAAACACAGTCTGGGTGAAGTGACAGTATTCCTAATGCATCATTTTTGCATTTATCCCTGAAATTAAGACAGGGTAACGGGCATTAGCAAATTGAAATAAGAAAGGAAGAAAAAACTAGGTTCATGAAAAAACAAGGCAGAAAAAAGATTGAATTGCAGGCCAAGTGAGTAGAGGGAAATAGATACAGGGTAATACGGAGGACAAAAAACAAAACAAAACAAAACTGAGAAGTAAGAGAATTTGAGCAGATCTAAAACAGGGAATATCTAGTTTTTAACTCTTATATCAGAGCATTTCTGTGCTTCTGAAAATTTCAAACCTGTTTTTATCAGAACCAGTGGTCATTTACATTATATTGAGATAAAGAACCTGAGACAGGCTGATTTTCCTTCTCTGAGTAGGTAGGTCTCTTTCCTTGTTCTGCCTTCCAACTGAGTCAGTATTCGAGCAAATAAATGCCGATGGTTCAGAATACTCTTTTTGGCAATATAAAAACGAATTTGGCTAAGTGATTTGACTCTTCCAAATCAAAGTGAATGAACATAGTGAAAAAAATATTTCAACGTCAAAAAGTGTTCTTTAAAATTTATTAACGTAGGCATTTAAATGGAGAATGGAAAACAGCAACAACAACAGAAAACATTCAAGTAAAGGGCTGAAATAAAAGCACGCTCAATTGCTTTCAGTTTCCTCCTATAAAACCCTCTTTTTAATGTGAGTGGACAGTAAATTGAGAATACCTGACTCTGGGCTAAGGAAATCTAAGCCTCCTCTGTCACACTGTATTCTCTTGGGTCACTTAATAAAGACACATGTTGGGTTACTGGGAAAATAGTGGGAAAAATCAATCCCTCAGATATAAAGGGCTGCTCTTGGAAGCATGTGGATTGTTGTAGTTACTTTGCTCTTCCAGCCTCTCAAGTTTCCATCTTAACCTTGGCCCCACATGGAGAATGACTTTTTACCACTTTCCCTTTACCATTATATGCCTGCTGAAAAAAGAAAAACCCAGCTCTTTTCCTGTGCACTCGATCAGCCATCTTATCCAAAAAACTATTCGAGCTGTTGTAGCTTAATCTTGCCTGGCAAGAGACCTATGGGAAATGTCTTATTATTTAAAAGATTGGTGCCAGTGTATGTGTCTACAAAGAAAGAAGCAAAGAGACAGGTGTGGTTGTCAAACACCCCTGTAGTAAAGCTATCAGTACCAAGGTGTGTGAAAGCAACTTCTGGAAGAGTAAACCTATCAGAGCTTGCCTTCTTGTTACATTTTATTTTGGAAGCAACAATAAATATTGAAGAATGCTCTTGGCTTTCCCAGTTTCCCAAAGTCCCCTGT
Organism: Carlito syrichta; assembly: GCF_000164805.1. Lineage (NCBI taxonomy): Eukaryota > Metazoa > Chordata > Mammalia > Primates > Tarsiidae > Carlito > Carlito syrichta. Next base: position 608,403 of record NW_007246976.1, read on the forward strand.
ATTCATGTTTTATTATCCACCATGAAAAATAGTACAGTATTTTGTTACTACTCTCCACCTACATTTTTTACAGTCTCTCCTCACAGCCTCTCCCCTGCAAAGGAAAGTTGATCAAGTGTCTCTTGTTTGTGTTTGTGGAATAAATGGTGGGGGTGTAAACTGGAGAAGTCTCAATTGTAACACGATAAACCTAGGATGGAGAGATCAGGAATGACCTGGAAAGGCGACTGGAGGACTGTAAAAAGAGTCGAGAGAACAGCAATATACAGGGAGAGGGAGATCTCTGTGGAGGGGAGAAAGTGAGACCCAATAATTTAGTAAGTTTTGCCATATAATATAGGATGGGAACTTTGCCCCCTCCCTTTCTCTGGCAGTCTTTTCATTAAAGATTGTATCTTTCATTAGTGATACTGAAGTAAGATTTGCGATGTTGTTTGAATACTGAGATGGATCTGTGAAAGCAAGTTACATTTGAGTTATCTTTGAATAATGTCACTAATAAGGAACATAGATACTGATCACACTAGCTGTGCACATGCTGTCACCATGACCTTTTTTGTTCCCTACTCTCATATCAAATTAAGTTCTCTTCTTTCTTTAAGGTCAATCTCAAGTCACAACTCAAATATACAACCCGTGTTGATTATAGTTGACCCCAAATGAACTGTCCCTTCTTTGTCCTCAAGCTCTGTCTATAAAATCTCATTTTTGAACTTAAGACTGTCTCATTTAATAAATTAGTGACGCCATCAGCATATCTTATGTCTTTAACACAATTATTCGTATCTGGGTAGCTAAAATCTTACATTTTTGTGATTTTTTTTCTCAGTACTTACACTTACCGGTACAATAATACATTCATTCGCCTAAATATTATTTGAGGGTAACTGAAGTATATCAACTCAGTAAATATTGTTTGAATGTGTTAATGGATGAATAAAGGAGTATGTAATAATTATATAATGTACCACCCAACGTGAATAAAAGAATAAAAACCCACAGACACAAAAAGCAGGCTAAAAAGAGGAGCAGAACTTTCTGCAAAATATCGATCTCTTGGTTGATACTCACGATGCTCCTGAAAGGTCTTGGTTGGCTGAGTAAAATGTTAAACAAATGAAATTCTTTCAAGCCGATTCAACCCTGTCACTAGCTACTTTTGTACATCCCACGGATTTTATTTAAACATAGACTTATAAAGGCTTTATAGGTAAGAGATTTATAAATCTTTAAATATTTAAATATTCCTTTCCTCATGGGTTTTCTTTACGTCCAACATCTTTATAGCAAAACCTCCCTTCTACATAGTGCTTTCCAGTTTCCACAGGTACAGTTCTCAAGTGAATTTTACTCTGAATGTTGAGACATGTAAGATGTAAATGAATCGTTTGTGTATGTTTTAAGAATTCTTCACAATGGCATTACCATGGGAATGCATGGGATATTTAAATAACTAAAGTCACTTCCCCAGAACTATTATTTCTTTCTGGTTGGGATCCTGTGTACTCTGATTTATAAAAATTTCCCTTTAATTTTGCTTATCATGGGGTCCAAGGATTTTCTCCAATATCTACCCTACACAAGTTTTCTTTGAATTATTCACCTTATACTTTCTGTGTTATACAGGACATACAGGTAAGTGACAGGCTGGACAATACAACCTTGAGAAAGACAGGCCTGTTTTTCAGAGCTGTAGAAGTTTTCTCTGTCTGAAGACCTTAGACAGATGTCAATCTTCCTTGCCATTTTCTGGGCCCTCTTAATGGACTGAGCTGCTCTTCGTAGATTTGATGCAGGATCTCTATATCAGCTCCTCAATATTCTTCTGTCTAGACTTCTGGTCTCCAGGTGATGTTAAATCCGTAGTCCCAGCCTCTATCTGCATATTACCTGGACTAGAGTTTGTGGGCATCAGCCTGCTTTCATTGCTCTGGATTTTATTTTTCTCTTAGTTTCTGGAGATGTTTCTTTCTTGTTTTCAATCTCAGCTATGTGTTTTGAAGTTTTTCAAAATTCACTCAGTATCTCCATGTATTAAGAGCAGGAGAGCAATATTAAATTGAACTTATTCTACCATTCCGTGGGCATATATGAGACCCAAATTACTAGCTATTTACTGGATTCCATTACCTGAGTATTTCAGGCACCTGAAACTCACCATGTTCCCAATTTCCCTTCTTATTGTTAGTAATTTTGTTCAGAATCTAGATAATATGAAATGGAATTAAGCCAATGAGTGGTTTTATCAGTCATTGGTAAAGCTCAGGACACCTGACTATCATAGACCAATAACTTCTGCCTCACATAGGCTCTTCATATAAAGATAAATATTGCTTCCTTTTTTAGACTTGAGAGGGATCCATGCTGTAGTGAACTACAAAGATAGTTTCAGAAACACCACAGCGGTTCTTTCTGCCTGGAAAGCTCTTTCCCAAGGCATTCATTGGCAGCCTCTTCCTTTTCATGTATCTCAGATGCTACATCTGCATTGAACTCTTTCTTGAACACCCATTTAAAACTATTTTCTGCTGTATTCATTTGTTCCTTTATTCATTTATTTTTTAATTACATTTCTTACCCATAAAATTTTAGTGCCTAGAATGGTGCCAGGAACATAGCCTGATTTCAACAAATATTTGTCAATTGCATGAAATTCAATATTTCCTTCCAAGGAATAAACCTGACCTTTATGTAAACTACTAAGTACATGCTGCACTTTCCATTTGCTTGCAAAGTCACTGTGCAATGGTAATTTAATTTACTTAATTACTTTGCAAAGTTCTTGGGGAAACCCAGGATATGAGGCGATATGTAAAATCAGATACTTTCTATTCCACATATTCCATTGCATTTTACTGGCTATTTAAATACTGTAGGTCAATGACTGCAATGACAGAGAGCAAAGCTACTGCTTGATCTGATGTAGCTTGCCCAAAGCAATGGAAAGGTTTTATTAAAAAGCAGAATATTGCACAAGGCACTAAGGTTTCCTTGCTCCCCTGTTCAGTAAGTGCCACAAAATTCAATATTTACATACCAATCCCTGACCAATGTCTTGGCTGAGAATATTAATGAGATAATTGCTTCCCAGCTGGGGAGCCTTTCCAATAGTAATTATTAGTAATGCATTTTTTGGCTATGCTAAGGTAGCTATAAAAAAATAATCAGGATTCATGTGAAGGAATATAAAGTAAAAATTTACTGATGTACTTACATATAACAATTAGTGAAAATCTGGATCTTTTGCAAATCAATGCTGATAGGGTTGGAGGTTCTAGTCATATCCAGTAGTTAGACAGTAATGAGACAGAAAATTCATATCTGTCTCATTAGATTCTGAGTTCTAAAAGTAAGTAACCATGTCATTTTCATCCTGTACTCCATAGATCAGGAGTCCCCAGCCCCGGGCCATAGCCTGTTAGGAACCAGGCCACACAGCAGGGGTGAATGGCAGGTGAGCCAGTGAAACTTTATCTGTATTTACAGCCACTCCCTATCATTGGCATTACCGTATGAGCTCCACCTTCTGTCAGATCAGCAGTGGCATTATATTCTTATAGGAGTGTGAGGCCTATTATGAACTGTGCATGTGAGGAATCTAGGTTGCACATTCCATATGAGAATCTAATGCCTGATGACCTGAGATGGAGCTGAGGTGGTAATGCCAGCGCTGGGGAGCGGTTGCAAATACTGATTAACATTTGCAGTGAGGTTTGACTGCACAGAGACCATAATAAATCAATTGCTTGCAGACGTGTCAAAACCTGAGTGGCAAGTGAGTTGCTGTATTTCAATTGTGCAGTTGTGTCTGGTGGCAGACTTTAAGTCAGAATCCGACACTTATTTTAGTCCACACGTGTCCTGCTCATTATTTTACTGACCATTTCCATCTGAACCTCTTTTTTTTTAATGGTGAGTTGTATAATTATTTCATTATCTATAACAATGTAATAATAATAGAAATAAAGTACACAGTAAATGTTATCCACTTGAATCATCCCCAAACCATTCCCAACACCCCCCAGTCTGCAGAAAACCTGTCTTCCACAAAACTGGTTCCTGATGCCAAAAAGTTGGGGGCTGCACCATAGATGAAGCAATGTGAGGTACAGAGTAAATGATAATGGAAGCTACTGTTCATACTCATTCACACTGTCTTTGTTTCAGTTCTCTGTGCCTGAGGCAGTTCTTGCCTGGAATGTGCAATCCCAAGGTGACAAGAGCTAGGAAAAAGTGAAGGAATGCAAGGAAGAAGGAAAAGCAACACAGGCTGGTCTACTATTAAGCTTCACAAGAAAATAGGCAGCTGTACTGTCGTGAGAGATATCTCCAGAGAGGCCTGCACAGAACCAAAGCAAGTCAAAACAGCATTATCATTAATTCTTGATATAGTGGTATTTAGCTATACCTTTTTTTCTATTTGTTTTTATTTGTCTTAGCCGGTTTTTTTTATATTCTGTTCCTCCTTTACTAAATTTTTAGTATTAATCAAATGCTTTAAGTATTCTATGTTTTCCTTTTTTTTTTTTTTGGCATTGTACTCATATCTCTTACATTGACATAGAAAATTCCCATCACCTAAAGACCAATTTTGTTTTCCTCTGTGTACTTTATTTGGGATGTTTTCTATTTCTATATCTTTACTTACTGTTTCATTTTGTTGTTTTGCTTGTTTGTTTTGCAAGCCAGGAAATTTTTTTATTGCAGGTTGTTCAATACAAATTTTATGTTGTCTGCAGTTACATTTTTTAAAAAGATATTAAATATTATCCTGACATGCAGTTAAGTTATTTAGAAACAGTTCGATCTTTTCAAGGCTTGCTTTTAAACTTTTTAGAGTGGGTCACAGAGCACCCTCAGCATATGGCTAAATTATTTCTTGTATCCTTTTGTGGATTCTATCTGATGCTCTGTATATTAGAAGGTTTTTTCTACTCTACCAAGTATATGCACAAACTATTCCTACTACTAAATGATGTCTAGGAATTGCTTTGCTTACTCTTTCCAATGCTTCTTTCCCTGACCTTCAGAAGTAGTTTCCTCTCATGTATGTGCAGGTAAATCCTCAACCAAACACTTAAGGCATCCTTAATGCACATCTTCAGAGCTTTTTGTCAGTCCAATTCCATCCATTCCAGTAGTTGAGCCCACAGATTCCTGCTCCTTTGGCTTCCCTGAGATAAGATCTCTTTCCAACTCTGTACTTCCCTCAGGCTTTGTTTACCCCAAGTAGTAAAGAAGTAAGCTGGTGAAATCTTGGGGCTGTCTTGGTTTATTTCCCTTTCCTCTGAAATAACAGTTTTATGCTGCTCTTTGGTCAGTGTCTGAAAATATGTTTCATAAATTTTCATAGATTTAAAATTGGACAGGTTTTCCAATAGTCCTTTCTTTGGGTTTGATTTAATGTTCTTTTTTTTAGTTCTTTAGCTAGGGAATTAGGTCACAAATTTTCAGTTAATTGTCTTTTTTATGTACATTTAAGTCTCTAAATATTATTTTAATAAGCTCATACTTCAGTATACAGATTTTGATAAATTCTGTCTATTATTATTTGGTTCAGAATCTTTAGGTTATTTCTCTTATTTTTTTCCTTTGACTCAGGAGTTCTGTGTTATTGCTTGTATTTTTAGAACTTTACCACTTAATTTCTAAGAATTTGAGAACTTCCTAACTGTATGTGAAGCATTGATTTTTATCTTAGTTTACTGTGGTTAGTAACATATGAGAGGAGACCAAAAAAAACCCAGACTTTATTTATAAAAAGTTGTGAATTTATTCTTGTATGGTTAAACTTCAGTCACTTTCAAAGCACTCTCTGTCTGATGCAATACACCTATCAAGATGCTTTTCTCACTGCTCCAAACAGTTTTTGAACTTGTCCATTTTGATGCCTTTTAGTGCTTCAGCCTTTTTTATTTCACCTCTTCCACACCGACAAAACATTCCCCTTTGTGGACATGTTTCATCCAGGGGAACAACAAAAGTTACTCAGGGTGAGATCAGGTGACTAGGGAGGGTGGGGCATGGGGTCATGGCGTTTTGGGTCAAAAACTGCTGAACACTCAGCATGGTGTGGGCAGGGGTGTTGTCATGGGAGAAGAAGCATTTACCTGTTTGCCACAAAAAATTCACTGAAGCTGAATGCTACCTTTCACAACAACAATAGGTTGTGCAAGTGAGTTCCTAGTACAATTACCTCGTGGAGGAAGCCTATGCTACAAGGGGTCCGCCCGCCAAAAGATAGTTCCAGGTTTTTGGGGAGTACCCCCCGTGTACTGTGAATGATTTCAGTCAAAGCTGAGTGAAACTTGACTTCTGAAGCTATATAATTTGAAGATGGCAATGGTCTATGTGCACTTACAAAAAATATGTACTCTATATGATTTGTCTGAACAGCTTTACAAATGTAATTAGGCCCATTTTAAAATCTGTGTTCAAATCTTTCATACAATAACTTATTTTTATCTTTTCTACAGCTATTGAGAAAAATGCGATAATTTCTATTAAGATAGTTGATTTGTTTATTTTTTCCTTTTGTAAATGTTTGCTTTATATATGTTGAATCTAAGTTGCTGAATGAGTAAAGATTTAGAATTTTAATATTTCTGGTGTGCTACGGTTTAAATGTTTGTTTCCTCCAAGAGTACTGGGAAGTGGGGTCTTTAAAAAGTGTCTAGGTCATGAGGGCTTCACTCTCATAAATGGATTAATACCATTATGGCAGGGGTGGGTTTACCCCTTCTTATTCACTTGCCATCTCGCTTTCTCGTTTTCACATGTTCTTGCTTTTCCACCTTCTGCCATTGGAGGAGGCAGCAAAAAACAGTCGCTAAATTTGGGTCCCTTGACCATGGACTTCCCACACTCCGGAATCATGAACCAGTAAATTTCTGTTGATTATAAATTGTTCAGTTTCAGTATTCTGTTATAGCAGTACAAAATGGACTAGGACATGGTGTATTTTTACTTTTATAACTACATTTCTGTAAATAAACTTTTGAAGCTTAGCTTTGATATTAACACATAATAAAATATTGTTTATTTTTTTTTGTTTCTCTTTTGCATGGCATACTGTTTTCAATCTTTTTATTTATAATTGTGTGTTCTTATAATAAAAGTGAATCACTTCTGAGCAACAAAAAAAGACTTTTTGTCTTTTTTTGAAATCCGGTATTACAACCTTAGTCTTATATATGGTATATTTCATTCATTTATTGCTTTGCTATTATATGATATGTTTGCATCAATATCTAATATTTATTTTCTGTTCTTCAATGTTTTGAAGTCCTTTTCCATTTTTTTTTATCTTGTTCACATTTGAATTAATACCATATTCTCACATTTCATTTTCTTTCTTTTAAATTTTTAATTGCAATTTGTTATTATTATAAATTCTTTTCTATGGCTATTATAGGAATTACAACATGCAAACATGAGCTATTACATATTTTTTGTTTACCATTTCCATATGTTTATAACTTTGTAACACTTTAACTTTCTTTTTCCTATTGCTGTCCTTTTATTTTGTTTTATGTGTTTATCCTAAATATATTTTAAAACCTATGAGGCATTGCTTTACTTTATAGTCATAATCCATTGACATTTATTTGCACGTATTCCTATTCTTCCCATATTTCATGTTTCTATCTGGGACCATTTTTCTTTTCTTTTACAATAACTCCTTGGGTACTTCTTTCAATAAAGAATTGCTGGCCAGGCTTGGAGGCTCAGCTGGTAATCCCAGCACTTTGGGAGGCCGAGGCGAGTGGATTGCCTGAGCCTACGAGTTTGAGACTAGCCCAGACAACTTGGCGAGACCTCGTCTCTACAATAAATCAAAAAATTAGCTGGGCATGGTAGCGCGAGTCTATAGTTCCGGCTATTTGGAAGGTTGAGGTTGAAGGATTGCCAGAACTCAGCAGGTCGAGGCTTGTGTGACTGTGAGCATGCCACTGCACTCCAGCCAAGGTGACAGAGTGAGACTCCAACTCAAAAGAAAAAAAAAAAAGAATTGCTTACGTTAAATATTATCAATTTTTTGGCCTGAAATGATCTTTATTGTATCTTTAATTTTTTTTTGTTTGGTAGAAAATTCTAGTTTGGCTTTTATTTTTTTCATTTCTTTAATATACAATGCATTTTCTTATGGCCTCTACTATCTCTATGAAAGTCAATTTTTTTTCTGTTAATTTGAAGGCAGTATGTCTTCTTCTCTTATCACACCTTTCCCCCATCAGACCACCAGATGTTTATAAAGTTTTCTCTTTGGTTTTAAAGACTGTTTCTGTGATTTGCCTATATAGAATTCTCTTTCTATTTATTCTACTCAGGGCTTTTATAACTTCTTGAAAATGTGAATTGGAACCTTTAAAAATTTTGGATGAATTTTTGTCATTTCTCTTCAAATATATTTTCCACTCCATTCTCTCCTCTTTTTTCAATTGAACAATGCGTTTGTTCTATCTTTCCCCCGAATTCCACAAGTTATTTTATGCTCTCACTTGTATGAGCCCCTTCTCTGGCCTCTGAGAGACCCACTGGTTCTCTAACCATGTTTTCTGCTCATAAACCAAACTACTAACTCTTAATTTAGTTGTACTTTTAGTTTTAGAAGGCACATCTAATTTCTTTTCAAATATTTTAATTTCTTGGTAAAATTCTTTCACTTTTCATCCATTTTCGACCTTTAATCCTATTTTCTTGAATATATTCTCATTATTTTTAGTCTTTGTCTAGTAGCACAAAATATGGTGTATAACTGTCTTTCCAAGGTCTATTCTCTTTGAATTTGAGTCTTGTTTCTCTCTTTTGGTATATTTACAACTTTTTTTTTTTTTTGAGTTGGAGTCTCACTCCATCACCCAGGCTGGAGAGCAGTGGCACACTCACCGCCACCCTAGCATCGACCACCTGGGCTCCAGCGATCCTTCCGCCTCAGCCTTCCAAGTAGCCAGAACTACAGGCACATGCTACCGTCTGGCTAATTTTTTGATTTTATTGTAGAGACGAGGTCTCGCCAAGTTGCCTGGACTGGTCTCGAACCCATGGGCTCAGGCAATCCACTTGCCTTGGCCTCCCAAAGTGCTGGGATTACAGATTAAGCCACTGAGCCCGGCCAGAGCTTTCTTATATAATGCTGATCATTTTGCTTGTTTTTCCTTCCTCAGTGGAAAACTCATTTTGCTTCAAAATATTTCATTCTAACAGAAATTGGAAGCTCTTCAAATGACAAATTTTAAAAGCTATCAAATATCACAGATATTACAAAATCTAGAAAAGTAAAATTAAAAAATTTAACTATTAATTGATATATTTCTAAAAAACTTTTGTCCTACTTTTTAAGCTACATACTTTTAAATTTCCTTTTCATATAATAATTTCATTATATTTACATACATACTAAGAAATAAACTATTGTATACATAGATTTGTTCTATCATGGTTGATTGTAATTTGCTTTTTATTGCTAATAATTTAGAAAAGTTTCTTTGAGCTTCATAATTTAAAATCAATAATGTCACATTCATTATTATTGTTTTACAGTTGAGAAAAACTATAGATTTCTTCTTCAAAAATACTGTATTATTACAAATGTATTACTGATTTCAGCACTGCTATCGGTTTGTACATCACAGGAATTCTGATAAATACTCTTTTCTACAGTTTCCATTATGTACACACATACATACATTCTGTTATTGATCAAATATATTCTTGACAGGAGAAAATTTCTATTTTGACTAAGCATTGATGAGAATGTTACATTTTACTTACATTTTATGTCTAATGATTGAAATAATTTTCTACAGAACAGCTTCTGACTTCATATTTTATTATTATTTTTTCTCAAAGTTCTCATGCTCTTATCCGATTGGTCTAGCTAAGACATCTAATACTATGTTGAACAGGAGAGGTGAGAGTGGGCAGTCTTGTCTTGTTCTGGTTTTCGGGAGAAGTGGTTCCAATTTCTGTCTGCTTAGCAGTATGTTGGCTGTGGGTTTCTCATAGATGGCTCTTACTATTTTGAGGTATGTTCCATCTATGCCTAGATGTTTGAGATTTTTTATCAAGTAGGAGTGCTGAATTTTATCTAAAGCCTTTTTTTTTCTAATGATAGAATCATGTGGTTTTTGTTTTAACATCTGTTGATGTATTTAATTATGTTTATGGTCTTGCAGAAGTTGAACCAGCCCTGCATCCCAGAGGTGAAGCTTATTTGGTCATGGTGGATGGATTTTGAGATGTATTGTTGAATCCAGTTTGCTAGAATCTTGTTGAGAATTTTAGCAACTATTTTCATCAAGGATATTGGTTTGTAGTTCTCTTTCTTCATTGGTTCTTTACCCAGTTTGAGAATCAATGTGATGTTAGCTTCATAAAATAATTTGGGGAGAGTTCCATCTTTCTTGATTGCCTGCAATACTTTCAATAGGATTGGTATCAGCTCCTCCTTGTATGTTTTGTATAATTCTGCTGGAAAGCCATCTGTTCCAGGGCTTTTTTTTTATAGGTAGCTTTCTTATGACATAAACAATTTCCTGGGTTTTTGTTGATCTATTTACGGTCTCGATTTGTTCTTGTTTCAACTTAGGGAGGATGTGTGCTGTCCGAAAGTCCTCCATTTCATTTAGGTTTACAAGTTTGTTTCCATACAAGTGTACACAGTAATCTCTGATAATCTTTTGTATTTCTTCGGGATCAGTTGTGACTTGATCTTTTTCATTTCTGATGGTGTTTATTTGGGCTTTGTCTCTCTTTTTCTTGGTCAGTCTAGCTAGGGATCCATTTATCTTGTTTATCCTTTCAAAGAACCAGCCTTTTGTGTTGCTGATTCTTTGTATTATATTTTTGTCTTCTATGTCCCGAGTTTGGGGTTTTATTTTGGTGATCTGGAGTCTTCTGCTGAAGTTAGGGCTTTGATACTCTTGCTTTTCCAGTTTTCTTAGGTGATTTGTTAGGCTGTTAACTTGTGATCATTCCATTTTCTTTGTGTGTGTTTGTAGATATACGAATTCCCCTCTTAGTACTGATTTCCTGGCATCCCAGAGATTTTGGTAAGAAGTTTCTTTGTTTTCATTTGTGTCCAGGAATCTTTTAATTTCTGTTTTGATTTCTGTGTTGACCCAGGAGTTATTCAGCATCATGCTGTTTAGTGTCCAGGCCTTGTGGGTTTTGGGGAAACTTTGTTGATGATGGTATTTATTTTTATTCCACTGTGGTCTAAGAAGGTGCATGGCAGTATTTCAATCTTATGGAATTTGTTTATACTTGATTTATGGCTGAGGAATTGGTCGATCTTAGAGTATGTTCCATGTGGTGATGAATAGAACGTATATTCTGTGGTTGTTGAGTGGAGTGTATGTAGGTATCAATACGTTCATTTGGTCAAATGTCACATTGAGGTTCCAGATCTCCTTGTTGATTTTTTGTCTTGATGATCTGTCTAGAGTTGTGAGTTTGGTATTTAAGCAACTTGGATGGGCTTAGAGGCTATAATACTGAGTCTATCTATCTACTGATCTATCACAGAAACAAAGAACCGAGTATCACATGTTCTCACTTATCAACTGCCCTTGAACAACTATCATAATACTATAAGAAAGGGATTGGCAGTAGTGAGAAACTGCCAGGGGAGGACAGGGGCAGGATTGGCAGTAGTGGGAAATTGCCAGGGGTGTGGGGAGCACACCTCATCAAAAAGGGTACCTGCATAATGAACATTTGTATGTACCTAACCCTGAATTATTCTCTACATGTTTAAAATAGAAAATTTAAAAGGAAAAACAAATAACACCATTACAAAGTGAGCAAAAGATATAAATAGGCACTTCTCAAAAGAAGACCTATGAGCAGTCGTCAGATACATGAAAAATGCTCAACCTTATTTGTCATCAAAGAAATGCAAATTAAAACCACACCGAGATGCCGCCTAACTCCAGTCAGGATGGCTATCATCAGTAATTCGAAAAACAATAGATGTGGAGAGGATGCAGGGAAAAGACAACACTTCTACACTGTTGGTTGAAGTGTAAACTGGTACAACATATGTGGAAAACAGTGTGCAATTCCTAAAAGATTTAAAGATCGACCTTCCGTATGACCCCGCAATCCCTCTGCTGGGAATATACCTCAAGGAACTCAAATCACTCTATGAAATAGACACCCGCTCACACATGTTTATTGCAGCATTATTTACAACAGCAAAAACATGAATCCAACCATGTTACCCATTGAAAGAGGACTGGATTAAAAAAAAAATTGTGGTACATATTCATGATGGAATATTATGCAGCCATAAAGAAGAATAAAATTATGAACTTCACAGCAACTTGGATGGACTTAGAGTCTATAATACTGAGTGATTTACTGCAGAAACAAAGAACTGAGAATCACATGTTCTCACCCATAAGTTGACCTTGAACAATTAGGGATTGGAGCCGGGCTCTGTGGCTCAGCCTGTAGTCCCGCGCCTTTGGGAGGCTGAGGTGAGTGGATTACCTGAGCCCACGGGTTCGAGACCCGCCTGGGCAGGCGAGACCTCGTCTCTACAATAAAATAAAAAATTAGCCAGGCGTGGTAACGCACGCCTGTAATTCCGGCTACTCGGAAGGCTGAGGCGGAAGGATGGCCGGAGCCCAGCAGGTCGAGGCTGCAGTGGCCGGGAGTGCCACTGCATTCCAAGTCTGGGTGACGGAGTGAGACTCCAACTCAAAAAAAAAAAAAAAAGGGATTGGCAGTAGTGGGAAACCACCAGGAGAGTTGGGAGAGGGCACACCTCATCAACAGGGGTATTTGCATAATGACTGTTTGTTTACCTAACCCGAAAGTGTACCCCACATCTTCAAAAAAATAAAAATAAACATGATTTCAGAGCTGTGAACTGTAGGACATGGCCATGCGGTAAAATTGTCTTTGTGCCTCTGTCTTAGTGCCAGTGAAGTCAGTAAAGCAGGAAGTAGAAGTATTTCTAGAAGCCACTTCTATGAAACAACAATAAATAGTTCATTACATGTGGTAGTGTTAAATCACACAGTAGCCTCAACTCAGACTTCCCTTTAGCTAGATCCTAAAAATGCCGATGGCCGTTCCAATAGGATCTGACACCAAAGGAACATGGTGGAGGGGAATTTGGAAAAGAAAGCGGCAGTGATCTTATCTGATTGAAGCTAAAATAGATCACTTCTGAAAATTTTGCCACAGCACATGATTCCATGAACTAATTTCTAGGGCTCTTCCTGGAATCGAAAGTGATACCCATAAAGTGTGAATTCTTAAAGCTTAAAAGTATTTCAGCTTCAAGGTAAATTTGCTTCTTATGTAAGGAGGTTGAGAGGAGGTAAAAGGAATAGCAAATCACTAGGAAAGGTAGAAGGCAGTTTTTATTTTTTATTTTTTTAACAAGAAAAGTAAGATAAATTAGCTGAATGAAGGACCTTGGGTGATACTGAAGTGGAAAAATATTAAAGTGAACAAAATATTGCAAAGGAAAACCCACTAGGAAAGGTATAGTAATTGAGTCAGGTAACATGTTTTTGATCACTTGTCATGTGCTGGCCCTAAACCAAGCAATTTAAATGCATGCTCTCACTTAACCATTATAGCGTATATGTGAGGCTGGTGATTATTAGGAGCCTTCTTTTTTTTTTTTTTTAAGTAGTAAACCAAGGTCTAGGTAGACTAAGTAACTCGCCCAAGGTCACATCGGTAGTAAGTGTTGACCATAAAGTTGAACCTGGATCTGTTGGATTATTATTTGTGCTTTTAGCCACACCATTAGAGTAGAAACACATGAGAAAGAGAAACAAGGCCAGGAAAATGGAGGATATTAATTACAACTTAGAATGACCAGAAATATATCAAACATCTTTTATTATTTTAAATATTTTATTGTCACCATAAATTAGCACACAAAAATCATCTATTCCCATCCTTGTTTTGCAAAATCCAAAATAAAACTTATTTCATCACTAGTATGACTTTGAGGCAGCAGCAACAGTTAACAAGCAAATATTTATTTATTGACAAGTAGTAAAGACTTTTAATAATTCTCAATTATAAGGCATGAGAATTATGATGAGGAGAAATTAGTTAATGTTTTCAGAGCTTTTAAATTATTAAAAAGGTCTCTAAGGTTTTAGCATTATACACAATATTGGTTAATTATTAATGGTTTGGGAGGATCAGTTTAAGATTTTCTGATTTTAGTGTGTCTAAATTCACAATGATAATGTTTTCCTCATTGACTGTATGATTGATTAGAAAAATCCAGTCATGTATTTCATTTCCAATGGAGCAGAAGTCTATTTGGACGGTTAACTTTTGATTTTTTTTCTAAGGCAAATATGTGGGTAATTTTTATTCTTTGTTTGGGGGAAAGTGGTGAAAGAGGGCAGTATTAAAAATTAAAAGGCAAAATGGTTAGCCCCTACATCAGATAAATTATTGTAATACCACCTGCCAATGTCGTTAACAAAGACTGTTATTTTCCTAATCCTTATGATCCAAGTGATTTCTTTTTTTTATTATTTTTTATTTTTCAGGGCACAGCAGGTGAGAGAGTGGATTTGTTAAGCTGGCTAGGTTTATCCTTCTTTTATATGTTTGTTCAATTTTATGTTCATTTACTTATTGTACACATATGGCACTAGAAGCTGCTAAAGCAATCACTGTTATCCTGCAAAACAACAAAGCATGGAAGCAGATGTTGTATTTCCAAGATTGTTTTTTTCCTCGGGATTATTATGATTAAAGATCTTTTCCTCCCTTCCCCCTTTGAGGGGGGCCAGGGGTTGCTTGCCGGAGGCTTTCTAATGGCTTAGGGAAAGGCTCAAATATCCCCCCATTACAGTAAATCATCCCAGGGGCAAACCACACATGAATATTATGGATTTATTTTATTTTTTAAAATTACATGGATGACGAAAGTCACCAAAGGGGCATCATATCAGGTTTGTTAAAGTTGTGTTAGCTACATTGAAAAGGCAAAACAGAACCTTATCTCAAAAAGAGAAAATAATTATGTATATTGAAGGCTGGTTTTAGAAAAAGAAGATTTAATTCGCACTGGGGCAAGAGGTTAGCTTCTGTTTTCAGTCATGTGGCTATTTCAAGAATTAAACATCACAAATAAAACATCATGAAATTAAACACCAGGAAAATAAGAGGTATAGTCCAAGAAAGGGAAAGTATACTTTGAATTAGTGAAGAAAATTCAAGGTTAAGTTTCTTTATTCTTCTTTTAAAGAAAAATGCCTTAAAAAACTCTATTTCAATGAGATCGAATTACATTTATTTTATTGTTTTTACTATTTTTATATCGCTTATTTGCCCTCTAAGTTGATATGACTGAAACTACTTTCTTTGAGCATCAACCTTTTTTGAAAGACTTTTTTCTCATCCCTAAGGGCTATTTGTCTCTTGATGACATTCCTCACCAAAAGGCAAGCATTTGTCCTTGCACTAAACTCTGAGGTCTCCTGACAAGAGGGAAGCTGAAAAGGAGAGGGATGAAAGGTCAATATGTTTATTTTGTTCTCAAGTGCATTGATGTATGTATGTGTTATCAGGGAAGAGGAGTATGCTTGAGAGTGGGGGGTAAATACTTTGTGATGCTGTAGACTTACAGGCTCATAAAGTTTAGAACTGCGTCAGGACAGGTATTACCGTTAGCGTGAAAGGGAGAGTGGAACTCAATTGCAATAGCTTCTAGCTAAACATGCAGGGTAATAAATAAATGATACACACTAGTATTGCATTCACCCCTTCTCCCTCCCTTGTTCAAGCTAATTGGAAATTTCAATCCATTGCAGACAATCAACACAACTGTCAGTCATTTTCTGTAGCACAATTCTTCCAGGAGGAAGAAAATGGAGTACTTTAGCAACAGAGCTCAAGTAATAACCCATGTGTCTTAGATTTATATCTGATTACTATTCGACTTGCTGCACACTGGGATCACCTGGGGAACTTTAGAAAAAATTCCCATGGCCAGGCTCCTCCCTAGACTGATCAAATCAGAAGATCTGTGGGTGGGACCCAGAAATTAGTGTCTCTTAAAGCTCTTTAGGTATTTGAAGGAGCATCAAAGTTTAAGAATCACTTAGTAGGGAAACAAACATTTCACACACATGAAGTAGGAAAAATTTACATGGCAAGAGGATATATATATATGCATACCTATGTATCTTTGTCTTCAGTCTGTTTATGCTTCAAATATGCTTTTATATAGAACAATGAGAAGAAAGATGGCTGACTAGCGTTGCCAGGTGCTAATCTCCCACGCAAAAAGGGACCAAAACAATAAATAAACAATTATATTTTGAGAGAAGTGATTGAGGAAGTACGCGAGAGAGCACAGAGAAGCAGCGAAGTCCCCCTGGAGCACAGAAGCCTGGAATAGCACCATAGAGAAAGGAACAGGGCATCCTGCCTCTGCCACACCATCTCCCCTGCCAATATCATCTTTGTGGGGGAAGGTGAGACTTCTACCCCAAGAGGTAAGCTGGAGACTCCTAGCAGTCCCCATAGCTGTCACAGACGTCAGCAATCCTTGCAACAAGAGAGTCTCCCTGTCACCACAGACTCTAAAAAAACAGACAGCAGAGTTCCCGGAAGTTCACACAACGACATTGCCTCAGAGTAGGAGCCCAGGTTTTACACTCCCAACCCCTGCAACCCAAACTGCTACACCAAGGTGTCTTCTTAAAACTGGACCCACTGTTAGAGTGTGTCCAGCCCTGCCAGTAGCCACTGCCTCTCTCCATCTTGAGATGTGATCCCACCATGTTCACATGAATGTCTGTAGCACCATGACCATGGTTGCACTGAGCCTAGACTCAACAGAATGCTTGAGACACTGGAATCCAAGCCCATGGGACACCACCACCCCTGAGGAACAGGTGAACCAGCACAGTGGGGAAGCCACAGAACAGCCAGCTGGCCCACTGTGCCCAGGCATACAAACGCTAGGCCTAATACACAGCAACTGTCCCATCTCTTGGCAAGACCACGGCCAACCAACCAGCCTATGGCACCACGTCTATCTGCACCCACACTGACAACCAGAGAAATCACTACACAGCTGGTGGGCCCAACGTGAGTCTGGCAGCAGCCCTGCCTCCCTGGGGGCACCTCCACACAACAGTCTGGTCCTCTGTGGATATGCCTAGCCCGACAGACAGCCCATTGGTTGCCCTGTAGTCCCAAATAATCCACCTCATAGCCGCCCATCCCAACACTCCCAGTGTGCCTGGACTGAAAGCCAGCTATGCCCTGCCCCTAGCAAAACCACATCACAGAGGTCACACATACCCCCATGATCTTACTCCTATGTAGGAACTAAAAAAAAAAAAAAAAGTTGATACCATGGAAGTGTAGGGTAGAACAGTATTTACCAAACACTGGGGGTGGTGTGGGAAGGGGAGGATGAGGAGAGTTGGTCAACTGATACAGTCACAAGACAAGAGGAATAACTTCTAGTGTTCTATCGCACGTAGAGTGACTATGGTTAGCAGCCAAGAATTGTATACTGCAAAATAGAAGAGAAACTTTTAGATGTTCTTACCACAAAGAAATGATAAATGAATGAGGTGATGGATATGCTAACTACCCTGATTTGATTATACATCACATATATGTATGGAAATATCAAATTGTACTGCATAAATATACACAATTGCAATGTGTCAATTGAAATAAAAAAATACTAGGGGTGCCAAAAAATGTATACAGATTTTAAGGGATGTTATGTACGTAGTACTTTTCGAAGTTGAGTTGAATTATAGTAGCAGCGAGTAGTGTGACGTTCGTTCAAAAGATGGCATTAATCAAAAGAATGCTAGTGTCACCATGCGACAGGTAGGGCAATAAAAGAAAATGGTGGAAGCATGGTTGTCGTTTGAGGAGTGCAAGACAATTTTGAAGTGGCATTTGAAATTCAAGAATGTTGTGGAGGTACAGTGGCAATGAAGGCGTGAGTATGCAACAGAACCTCCAAAAGCCTAACAACTTCACGCATTGGCGATACATTTAAAATGCACGGTATTATGTGTGATGTGCATAAGGGAAGATCCGGGAGGCCTTGTACAGCAACAAGTCCTGCAGAAGTTTGCCAAAATCAGAAGTGTCTGAATGCTGATGGCAACCACTTTGAGCACCTCTAGTAGTTGCAGAAGTCAAACGTGATTTGTATTCATCTTTTGTTATGGGTACATATTATTATCATTTTAATACAATTTTTGTCCTTCCTTAAAATGTGTGTACATCTTTTTTGCACCCTCTATAGGTGCAATCAAGAATAATACATACTTTTCCTTTACAAAAAATGGTTGCTGATGGTATAATCTGGATCTGGTAAGGGTTTCCTTCATGAGTGTCTTACTATTTCAAGCCCTGAGAACAGTGGTTCTCGAAGTCCAGTCACCTGACTAGCTTTATCAGCATCACCCAATAACCTGTGTAATATTTGAATTCTTAGGTTCTGACAGCCTGACTTATGAAATCAGCAACTTTGGTGGGATCCAGCAATATTTTTTCAAAAGGCACTCCAGGTGATTTTCATGCACTCTAAAGTTTCATGCCCTGGTGGAGAGCCAAGTTGTTCTTAGTAGAGTTCACTACTGGGTAAAGAGGAGCATCACAGCCAGAGCAAAGATTTGAACAAACTAAAGCTACTACAGCAGTACTCGCTTTAGTAGCAATGAAGAATGTTTTTTCTCCATTTGCTGGCAGAGACCCGTATCTGAAAGGAGTAGTGGAAATATAATAAAAATGCTTTACATTTCAACATAGAGTGACCAGCTAACATGAAATTTAGGAGAAACATGATCCA
This sequence comes from Carlito syrichta, assembly GCF_000164805.1. Taxonomy (NCBI): domain Eukaryota; kingdom Metazoa; phylum Chordata; class Mammalia; order Primates; family Tarsiidae; genus Carlito; species Carlito syrichta. The sequence goes on from NW_007246976.1 coordinate 627,232, forward strand.
GATTGGACAAATCACAGTGCTAATTAAAATTGTGCAAGTGTGGACAATAATTTTTTTTACCCATTGGGGAAGGTAAATCTGATTGGGTAAAAGATCTTATTTAAAGATTTTACAGAACATCCCCTCCTGTTTCGGTGATTGGTTCTCAGTTTTCGCTGGACATTGGAATCACCTGAGGAGCTTTACAATTACAATATTTAAACCTTATGACCAGAGAGTCGTAGATTCTAATTATATGGGTCTGAGATGCAGCCTGGGTGTCAGAATTTTTAAGAAGCTCTTCAGGTGATTCTAATGTGCAGCTGAATTTAGAAACCACTGCTTAAGCTGCTGACCTGCTGCTACTTTTTAAAATCTAGTCTTCCTAATGTGAGATCTAACTGTAGTTGAGGCTTATGTTTCATTTACTGTCTTTTTATAAGATAAAACTGAACTCATAGCAAACCCTGTGTGCCATCTGGTACAGCTGATGCCCAAAATAATTTGGCTACTTAAGATATGTTCCACTTAAATAATGTGACTGATGAGTGATCTTTTTAAAAAAACCTACCATATACATTGAATTAGTGTGGTCTCCTGAAACTGTCATTTTGGGAAGCCGTATCTCCAATCTACTAATTCTGTCATTGCATAGATATCTGGAAATTTCCTTTTAGAGACTATTTTTTTTTTGAAATTTCATAGATAAAAACCAAGATTATTTGATGTTATTTGTGCTGGGGCTACAAAAACCTCCTGCTATCAAACCTTGACTGTTATTTAATAGCTTATTTAGTCTTTTTAACATATATTTCATTAATCCTTTCTATGTCTACTGCTCCTATTTTAGGCTGAACCTGATTAAAAATTCTTTTAAAAATCTTGTAAATTCTTGTAATATGGATTCATAAGAAGTTAGAGAGACTTGTGTGGGGAACTCCATGGCTGCTTTGCCTAGCCTCCCCAAAAGTTGACCCTTACATAGATATAGTATATTATCAATACCAAGAAATTGACATTCATACAGTCCATAGAGCTTTTTCAAATTTCATTGGTTATACATGCTGTCTTAGTCCATTTGAGCTGCCCTAACAAATTACCATAAACTGGGCATTTATTAAAACAAAAACAAAAACCAGTAATTTATTTCTCACAGTTCTGGAAGCTAGGAAGGCTAAAATCAAGGTACCACCAGATTCAGTGTCTATTGAGGGCCTGCTTTCTGTTTCATAGGTGGCACCTTCTTGCTGTATCCTCGTGTGGAAAAGCCAAGCAGCTGGATCCTCCTTATAAGGATGTAATTCCATTCATGAGGATTCTGCCCTTATCATCTGATCACATCCTGAAGGCCCTGCCTCCAAATATCCTCCCATTGGTGATTAGGTTTCAACATGAATTTTGGGGAGACACACACATTGACACCATAGTATGTCTACTCATATTTTGTGTGCATGTATATAGTTTTACCCAATTTTATCACATGTAGCTTCATGCAACCACCACAATCAAGATACAGAACTGTACCATCGCTTCAGACCTTCTTGCCTGTTATTAACTTATAGCTACTCTTACCCTCTCTTGGCATCTGTAACTCCTGGTTACCGCTAATGTGTTTTGTCTCTATAATCTTGTTATTTTAAGAATGATATACACTATAATCAAGCATTGCTAATCTTTTAAGGCTGGCTTTTTCCCCCACTTGGCATAACTCCTTTGAGGTTCTTCTCAGTGTTTGCATGTATCGGTAGTTTGTTTCTTTTTAGTGCTAAGTAGTATTTTATGGTAAAAGTGTACCACAATTTTTTAAACATTCACTTATTGAAAGATAGTTGGATAGTTTTCAGTCTTGGGCTATTACAAATAAAACTATTATGAACATTTGTATACAAGTTTTTGTGTGAACATAAATTTCATTTCTTTGTAATAAATTCCCAAGAGAACAACTGCTGGCTTGTAGGGTAAATCTGTTTTTAGGTTTAAAGGAGACCGTCAACCGAATTTCCATAGTGGCTAAACCATTTTATATTCCTACCAGCAGTGTATAAGTGATCCAGTTTCTTTACAACCTCACCAGCATTTGATCACTATTTTTTTTATTTATCACTATTAAAAAAAAAAGTACCTACTCTCACAGGTACATAGTTATACCTCATTATGGTTTCAATTTGCATTTCTCTAATGCTAATGATGTTGAACATCTTTTCATGTGCTGATTTGCTATTTGCATATCATCTTTGATGAAATGTCTGTTCATATCTTGTGCCCATTATTTAATTGTTTTAACTTTCGAGAGTTCTTTATATATTCTAGACATAAGTCATTTGTCTCATATGTAATTCACAACTATGTTTTCCCAGTATGCAAGTTTTCTTTTTATTCTCTTAACAGAATCTTTTGCAAAGCATTTTAAAATTTATTTTGATGAGGTTGAATTCATCCAATTTTGCTTTCATGGATCATGCTTTTGGTATCAAGTGTAAAAACTCTTCACCTAGTGCTAGATCCCAAAGGTCTTCCTCTACATACTGTATTTTTCTAAGAGTTTAATACTTTTTAAATTTAAATGGTGTTTCATTTTTAATTCATTTTTGTATAAAGTATGATGTTCGGTTCAAGTTCTCTTTTGTTCAGCCTATGGATATCTAGTTGTTTCAGTTTGTTAAAAAGACTATTTTTCTTTCACTGAGTTGGTTTTGCATTGTTGTCAAAAAATAAGTTAAGTATATCTGTTAGTCTAGACATGGGTTTTCTATTTTGTTCCTTGGTTTATATGTCTATCTCTCCACCAATATTGTGCAATCTTGAAATCAGGTAGACTGATTACCCTCATTTTACTCTTACAAAATTGTCTTAGCTATTCTTTGGTCTCTTTTCTTAAACTTTAGAATAAACCTGTCTATGTCTATAAAAACCGTGATGGTATTTTAATAGTAATTGTACTAAGTCTGTCAAATTGAGAAGAGTTGACATACTGTACTTACTAGTTGAATCTTCTAATTCATGAACATATTTGTTTGGGACTTTTTTCATTTTCTTCGTCAGCATTTTATAATTTTCAGTACAAAGATACTATAAAAATCTTAATGGTCACTTATTAGTATACCTGCATGTTTCATTTTTCTTAGATCAACTGTAAATGATGTAACATTTGTATTTCGATTTTCACACATCTGTTGTTAGAGTATATAGAAGCATAATTGATTTTTGTGTTGATCTTGTACCCTACAACATTGCTAAACTAATTTATTTCTAGACGTTTTTATAGAAGCCTTGGAACATTCTCCATTTAGATAATCATGTCATCTGCAGATACAGTTTTACTTCTGTACAAAATCCAATCTCTGTACCTTTTATCCAATCTCTATGCCTTTTATTTATTTTAATTAATTATTTTTCTTTATTGTGCTAGCTACAATCTCTAATAATGTGTTCAATAAAAATGGTGAGGACAGATATTTTTGATCTTTACCTTATTCTTGATCTAAGAGAGAAAGCAATCGTGCACAATGATTGTAGATCATCTTTGTGAGTTTGAGCACAATTTCCCTCTATATTTAGTTTGTTTAGAATTTTGTTGTTGTTGTTTTTAATGATGAATATAATTGTATTTTGCTAAATTATTTTTCTATACTAATTGATATAATCATAAATTTTTTTCCCTTTAGTTTATTGATAGTAGATTACATTTTTTTATTTTCAAATATAACAGCTTTACATAACTGGAATATATCCAATTTAGACATTATGTATTTTTTATACATTTGTAGATTTAATTTGCTAATATTCAATCAAAGCTTTTAAAATGTAGGTTTATGGGAAATATTGGCTTGTAATTTTCTTCTTTCTACACCATCGTTTTTGTTTTTAGTATCAAGGTAGTATTGGTCCCTTAAAATGAATTTTAAAATGTTCCCTCTGCTTCAATTTTTAAAAAAGAGATTGTGTGAGGTAATTCCTTAAATCTTTTGTAAAAGTAAAACCATATAGACCTGAATTGTTTTTTGAAAATTTTAAATTAAAAATTCAGTATTTTTAATGATTATGGGAAAGTTCCATTTGTCTATTTCATTTTGGCTGAGTTTTGGTAGTTTGTTATTTAAAAGTATTGGCCCATTTCTTCTATGTTTTAGAATTTATTGTGTAGATTTGTTCATAGAAAGATTACTATCTTATTCCTATAGTGTATGTTGTGCTATACCTAGCTATATTTCTGATATTTGTGATTTGTAGCTTCTCTTTTTTCTTCATTAGTCTTGCTAGATGTTTTTGACTAAATTATTTATTTCAAATCACTTCCCTTTTGTTTCATTTATTTTCCTATATTTTTTTGTTTTCAATTTTGTTGATTTGTTAAACTTAATTATTTTCTCTTCTTTGGCTTGCTTTATATTTATTTTGTTTTTTTCTTTGCTAGTCTTAATGTAAGAAATTAGATTATTGCCAAGAAGAGGTTTCTATTTTCTAATTTAGTTCTATAAACTTATTTTTCAGCATTGCTTTAGCTGAAATTCAGTCACAAATTTTGATTTATTGTATTTATTTTTTATTCTATGCCATAAAAAAATTACTTGAGACTTGAAAATGTGTTGTTTAGTTTCACATATTTGGCAATTTTCCTGTTGTCTTTTTGTTATCGATTTCTAGTTGGATATTCTTATAGTTATAAAACATACTCTGTATTATTTCAGTTCTGTTAAGTCTGCTAATGGGTGTTGTGTGACCCAGTTTATGGTCTATAAATGAATGTTCCATGGACATTTGAAAGGAATGTGTATTCTGCTCTCACAGAATAAATTGTGTTCTATAAATGTCAATTAGATTCTGTTGGTTAACAGTGTTAGTTCATCTATAGTTTTTCTGACAGTCTGTCTATAGTTTTGTCAATTGCTGTATTGAAGTCTCAAATAATAACTGTTTTTTAAAATTTCCCCTTTCATCTCTTTTAGTGTTTGCTTTATGTATTTGAAGCTCTGTTGTTTGGTGTTACACATTTAAGATCAGTATATCATCCTTGGCAGATGGATCCTGTTATCCTTAGGTAATGTCTCCCTTTGTCCCTAATAACTTTCTTTGCATTAACTCTACTTTATTTGATAATGTAGCCACTCCTGCTTTTTAAATGAAATTCACATGGTATATCTTAGTCATCCTATCACTTTCAAACTATCTTTATCATAATACTTGAAATACATTTTTAACAGAGAGTATATAGTTGGATCCTGCTTAGTATTTTTAAATGCCCTCCTTTAATCTCTGCCCTTTAATTACTATATTTAGACCATTTACATTTAACATAATTTTTACTACATTAAAGATTAGGTTTTCCATTTTGTTTTTTGTTTTCTGTTTGTTCCTGCCAGTTTTCATTTTTTTGTTATTTCCCCTTTCTTACATTACCATGGATTATATGAATATCTTTTAAATTTTATTTTAATTTATTTATGATAATTGAGTATATTGTTTTATATAGTTTTCTTGGTGGTTGCTCTAGGCATTACAGTATTCATACATAATTTACTACAGTCTACTGGAATTAGTGTTTTATTATTTTAAGTGATAAAACTTTACTTCCATTTAGTTCTCTTGATCTTTCCCACTTTAAAAATATAATTTCTTAAGTATTTTTTACATACGTAGAAAACTACATCAGTTGGTATCATAAGTTTTGCTTTAAACATCCAAGAACGCTTAAGAAACTCATGAGGTGAACAATAATCTATCTACTCCCACTTTTGCCCATTCCATATTTTCTCTATCTTTTCTAAAATTTCCAGCCTTATGTTTTCATTTTCTTTCTGTTTGCAGAGTGTCAACCCCAGTATGTGGTATCTAGGTTTTCCAGTGTCATCAGTAATGAGTTTTAGGAAGCACTGAGTCTGGATTGCTACTGCTGCTGGGTGAAGGGTGGAGTATGTTGGGTCTATTGATACCACAGGTGGTGGCAGACTAGGCTTGCCAGTGTCGACAGGTGCGGGTCAAGAGGAGAGGTCCTCATTCAGGATACACTGCTGCTACAGTAGATCTACCCCAGTTGTGGGGCAGAGACCCACTACTGCAGTCACTGCTTTGCATTAGGCCACCTTTGCTCCAGGTGCATGGTGAGGCACTTTTGAAGTCCCATTTTAGAAATGCCTAGATCTGAATACATAGCCTGCATCTTTGTAAGACCTCTGTGTTTTCTATTTGTATTCTATTGCTATGTACAAAATAAAACAACACAGAGTATCTTACAACTCCAGATTATTTTACAATTCCTTAGGTCAGAAGCCTGGCATAGATCTCAATGGGCTAAAATGAAGGTGTTGGCAGGGCTGCGTTCCTTTCTGAGGTCTCAATGGGTGAGTCTGTTTCCTGGACCTTACCAGTCTCTAGAGGCAATTTGTAGACCTTGGTTCAGGGCCCACTTTCTCCATCAGAAATGTTGCATTTCTCTGACCACGCTTCTGTTATGACTTCTCTCTCTCTCTCTCCAGATAGGAATATTCTCTGCTTTTAAGGACTTGTGTGATTAAATTTGTTCCATGAGATAATCCAGGATAATCTCTCTATTTCAAGGTCTGTAACTTTAATGATAGCTATGTAAGGTAAAATATTCACAGGTTCTGGGGATTGGAGCATGTCTTTGGGGACTATTATTCTGCCTATCACAACCTTCATGAGTGGTCTTGAAAAAATTTACTGAGCTTTCCCAATGTATTTTCCTCATCTATAAAATGGAAAGATATAGATTTTATGTTATGAAAATAAAATAACATACAGGTATATGAAAGCAACTAGTACAGAAAATAAGATTTCTTCTTTTTCTTTAGGATTTACCTTTCTCAGAGTTCATTCACTTGAACAGTTACTTTTTAAAAACAGAATTAATGAATTTTAGGGTCCAGGTGCTATGTGGTTGTTTGAATTATCTGAGTGGCAATTAGCTAAGCACAGATGCAAAGTATTTGATTTTCTCTCTTGTGTTCTTTATCTTCTCCTTTTAAATCCCTAATCTCTCGTCTAGCTCCAGCTAGTAGAGTCACAGCTTGTTTTACTACTTAACCCTAGTTCAATTTAAATTCTCTCTCCATCTCTATCTTGTGTCTAGAATTGGGTATGATTATGGTTCTCAGCCCTAGTTACACGTTGTAATCACCTGGGGAGCTTTGAAAAAATACTGATGCCAAATTCCTATTTATTATGGTTATTTGAAATAGGACTTGGGAGTGATGCTCTGGCTTATGGTTTCTGGAGACAAATTATAGTCTACACTGAGTCAAATCATTTGAAGGATCATTTCTAAAGGGGAATTTGTTTATAATGACTAATGTTCTTCCTTTGCCAATGTGCTTGATTTGTGCTGATTTGAAAAGATGCAGCAGTTTGGTCCCTTGAATTACATCTTTATCCTGTAGTATTAGTGTGGCTCCAATCAGGTACCATCAGATGCCCATTTCTTTCCCCTGCTCTCAGCTTCACAGACTTATATCATTGGGCAGATTTTAACCCACCACACTGTTCTGCTTCTAATCTTGGCAAGTCAGTCTCCCCTTGATGAAAATATATGTTCTCTGGCATCCATTGTTAGTATTAAATTCCTGACCTGTCATATTAACTGAAGCATATGCAAACGGTACTGTATTTTTGGCATCCTTCCTAGTCATTTGTAGAGAGAATAAGACAAGATTTTATCTTTTTAGATGTCATCTGAGTAGGCAAATGGGCTCTTTCCCACCGCTGCCCACTATCTTCAAAATTAAGGGTAAATATTTGGAAGGGATCACTTAGTTAAAATATACCAAATTCTCCACTGAAAAATCAGATACCTGTGACTTAGATGGTTAATTTTACACAGCAGCTTGGTAAGGTCATGATGCTCAGATATTTGGACAGACGTTATTCTGAGTCTTTTTTGTGAAGGAGTTTTTTGAGTGAGATTAGCATTTAAATTGGTGGACTCTGAGTAAAGCACATTGCCTGCCATGATGCTTGTGGGTCTCACTCAACCAGTCGAAAGCCTTAATAAAACAAAAACCGACCTCCTCTGAGCAAGGAGTAACTCTCCCATCAGTCTGCATTTGCATCAGAACTGCAACTCTTCCATAGGTCTCCAGACTATTAGCCTACCCTACAGATTTTGGATTACCTTCAAAACTGCAGGAAGTAATTCCTTATAATAAATCTCTCTCTGTGTTTATAAACACCTGTTTGTTCTATTTCTCTGGAAAAACCTGACTAATACAGAAACCTATATAGATAAAAGGATGAATCCAAATTCGCCCACGTAGAAAGTGGTACAGTGAGAACTAGAAATTATTCTCATGACTCATTTACCCCTAGTCTCTCATAAACATGAATCCAACACTGGAGTTGCAAATTATGGCTCACAAATCAAACTCAACTTGTCTCATGGTTTTGCAAATAAAGTCTTATCTGAACACAACTACACTCATTCTATAATGTATTATATGTGACTGTTTTCATGCTAAAACAGCAGGGTGGCATGGTTGCAACAGAAAAGTATAACCCACAAAACCTGAAATATGTACTATTTAGCCTTTTACAGAAAAGGTTTGCTGAGCCCTGCCCTAGAATGGCATCTGATTTCCAATCACACTAAGGAAAATGATTCATGCTCATTGAGCCAGATTATCAATCTCATGTCCTCCTTAGGTTAGTGATCTCTTAAATGCTAACATGCCCAGGTGGCTAAATTGGTAAGGAATAGCTGAGAATGCAGAGATTTTTTTTTGTAGGTTTGTCTACCTCACACTGCTCCCTGACTGTGGTTCTGAGAACCTGCCTATTCCACCTGTCCACCACATATTCCTCCCTAGCTTTGGCTTTATACACTTGATAATAAATCTGTTTTTTGTTCTATCCTGGATGAGCTATTCCATGGACTGATAATGAAGTAATATCTTGCTCCATAGAATTTGTCCTTGATATTATCTACCTTAGGGCCTTCATATATGTCCAATTTTGGCCAGTCACACCCTGTCTTTTGCCGCTACTAGTAATACCTTTTCTTGTAGAATAAACTTGACTCAATGCCCTGAATTATCCATTTAGAAACCATTTGTGGCCTACTACTGTGTTTTAGCACAGGAGTAGAACTTGAGTTAGTGCCCATATTTAAATCAACCTACGTGGCCAGAAACTTGTTATAACATTTACTTTGCTACATAAATAACTTCTATATTTCTACTGATGATGAAAGTATAATTTTTATTACATAAGTTATTTGGAGAATGATTTGAGTCTCTATTTCAGCAAGCATTGGAACATGGAGACAGTATGCTATGACTATTTTGTTATATTATTTCTAAAATATTGAATCAAGCTTTGAACTTTGGCCAAGAATGGACAAAAAAGGAATTGAGAAACAGTGGGAAAAACTTCTGATAGTACAAGGATTTAATAATGACTTTATTTTGCATAAATAGCTTGGGTCATTGGAAAATAACATGTTTTTTTTTCTCCTTGATAATATTTTAGTTTTAAAATCTTTTTTTAATAAAGAAGTTAATAATTAAAATGTGCAGGACTTTTTGTTCATTTATTAAACAAAGCTATATCTAGGGTAAAGCATCGAACTTATGACTGCAGCTCTGTCTTCTTTCAATCATGTTTGTTGAATTTCTGTCTAACTTCTTGGACATTAGGTAATTGTTCCAGCTATAGTCCCCTTCCTAGCCACATAACTTGGTGATTTAGAGTAAGGGAGAAATAATAATACCTTGTTACTTGGGTTTAAATTCTAACTCTAAAACGTATTTGATGAGTACTCTTGTGCAAATTATCTCTTCTTGTTTCAGTTTTCTGAGCTATAAAATAGAAACATAATATTACAGCTCTTAAGAATCTTCTGTGAGGGTTAAAAGAGAAGACTCATCAAGTGTAAGAACTTACCAGTTCTTGGAACATAGTAAAAAGAAAAACCCATTGCCAGTGGACCCTTCTCCCTGCACAAACACACTACCCCACTGGGCCACCCACCTACCAAGTAGCTTAGGACAAAATCTGAACCCCCCCTTCCCCAGCTAAGGTCTACTTTTCATGGATCACTTTAAACTGCATCATTTAACCCTCTGCCTCCAGCAGCTTCTGATTCTACTTCAAATAAAATCCAACATTTTTCATGTGAAAAAAAAAGAAAAACTCAGCTATAATAACGTGTCTCTCATTGTATGGATAATACCGACTAGTTTATATAGGCATAAAATGTATATATACATGTACATTTCATAAATATATGTGTATACATTCTTATTATATTAATTACACTGAGCAGCAACATTCATGTCTACATATGTCCTATGTGAAATATAGATCTCCTGTGTACACAAATGGTGCTCCAGTTATCTATTACTGTATAACAAAGAACTCCAAACTTAGTGGAATATAAAACAAGATAATGTTAACATGTGCACAGATTTTGTGGGTCAGCAGTGCAGAAAGTGCACCCCAGGGATGGCTTGTCTTTACTTCACGACTGATGTCTGGAACTTCAGCTCATGGGGATGCAAATGGCTGGAGCTGGAATCATCTAGACGCTTTTTATTTACTTGTCTGGCACATGATATGGGATGACTTGAAGACTGCGCCCAATCGGGACTGTTAATTGAAGTGCCTACATATTTCTGCGTGTGTAGCTTGAACTTATCAGAGCATAGAAGGTAGGTTTCAAAATAGTGTTCCAAGAAGGAGTATCCAGAGATCAAGCATTCCAAGAGAAGCAAACAGAAGCTGCATGATTTCCTATAACCTGTCTTATATTACATAGCATGCCTTGTATTTTAGAGATTAGAGAACTTTTTTCCTACAAAAGGTAAGATAGTAAATATTTTAGGCTTTGAAAGCCATAATGTCTCTGTTGCAACTTCTCAATTCTGCTGCTGTCATGGCAAAAACCATAGACAATACATAAAATAATGAACATAGTTGTGTTTCGGCATTCATAAAAACAGGCAGTAGCCTAGATTTTGTCAACACACCATAGTTTGCTGACTTCTGCTCTATTTAAACCATAAAACAGCTCACCCAAATTCAAGGCAAAAAGACAGAGTTCACCTCTGGATGGGAACAATAGCAACAAATTTAGAACTCTGTATTAAAATCACCACAAGTGGTGATAAGGGGTCTGTTTGTATATTCTATTTCTCACATTCATGATGGATATTAAGCACTGGAACGTCTTGCTACATTCTCCATAAGCCTAGGTTAAGTTCAAAGTTGAAACACAAAGTTAATGACTTTGATTCTCAAAATAATTAGTGACTAATTATTATTCCATGTAATTCCCCATCCTAATAAATATAGCATAAAATAGCTCTCCACGAAGCAATTGCTGCACATAATTTAGTACAAGGCAGACCTTGAAAGCTTCTATTGGCTGTTTGAATTATTTGATTTGGGTTAGGGAGCATGATTTTTGTTTTGCTTCCTTCCTGAAGAGATCTGCAACTTTTCAGATCTGTTATTTCATTCTGCTGAAAGGATGATGTAGGCTTTTATAATTGGAAAAACTAGGGCAGGCTGAGTTCACTCAGATCACACTAATGATTGCTAAAATAACTGAAATTAGAACATAGGTTTCCAGATTTTCCTATCTTGTGCTCTTTTTGGTAGGTGCTGCTGTCTCTTGGGACTGGCAATAATCATTTTTGACCTTTACCTCTCCAGACTATTATAAAATGGTTTTGGGCTTTGTTAGCTTTCCTATGGGAAAGTGTGTGCTAAATTGTGTCCATAAAGTAGGCTGAATTCCTCTGGGAAATGTGATCGCTATATTACTGCATTATTACTTTAAAATGTTGTGTTGGTTACTTTTTTCTTTCTTTCCTTTTGGTCCAGCTCTATCTCGAACTTAAAAAATATATTTTCCAATATGAAATATGTGTCTCTGGTGGGAGATATTAATTGAAGGGAAGAAAATTCCTGATTATTGCATTGTCAACCCTTAAAACACACTGAGCTTCGTTAGTAAATTGACTACCCTCAGATCTTTCCCTTGGAACAGATCGCATAATCAGCCTTTCTGTTGATTTCTCATCCTGTTCTTTCGAGACAGAACAAATTAGAATAATTGGCTGGTACAGGAAAAGCACAAAGAACTTTCTTACATTTTCGTGATGCATCTCCTAATAGGGGTTGAAAATGAGATTGGAGGCATGAACATGAAACTCAGAAGGGCAATGGGGAGAAATATTGTTTCTTTAAAAATATGCTTTCAATGTTGATCCAGGAAAAGGAAATAGAAGAAATATAAAATTGAGGAGGGTATACAAGAAATAATATGATTTTTGTGTTAACGACGTAAGTGTATAATTAGTAAAGATCAGGAGCAATCCTTTTTCACAAGGACTCTGGAGTAAATGAAACCATAAATACTCTCTGCTCTTGGAAAACCTTTTGTAGCAGTAATCATGGGAGGGTGGAGGTAATGCGTCAGGGCATAGGTGTTCAGAGCAAAGAAAAGGAGGACAAAAGGAGAGAGGATATTTTTAGAGCTGTCATTTGAAATTTACCTACTTCTGCTTCAGTGCTGCTTTGCCACCGTATTGGTCCAGTAGAAATCTCTCAAAGCAGGAGCAGCCGTATTTTAAAATAATAGGATTAGAGCAAGTGACTTTAATCAAGGTCTCCTTAGTTCAAGTGCATGGAGGAGAGTGTGGCAAAAGAGTGAGATCACAAGAAATTGTTCACTAGGCAAGTTTTCCCCAAACCTCATCGACCAGGGGAAATTGACCATTGGGCCATGTTGCTTGAAGGAAAGCAAAAATATTGAAAGGAAAGTGATGAAGAGTGTGATGCCTGTTTAGAATGCAATTTGTATCATACTGGTCTCCTGCTAAAGATAATAGCACTGGCTAGAACTTATGAGTCCTGGTCAATTATACGGGAGACCTTCCCCTGGGTAATATGTTCTAGGAGAGCCAGAACCGACCATGTCTGGTTCAGCATCACACCTTCAGAGTACAGCACACTATTGATACATAGTAGACTTACAAGTGATTATTTGCTGCTTGGACAAATGAGATGTGTGTGATTCGCCTCATATTTTCCAGTGCTCTGCCCTACAGTGAATTTTCAGAATCAGACTGTGAAAGTATTTATGCAATGGGTTGGCATTATGCCCCATTTTGTAGGTGAAGATTCTGCATCCATAGGACATCATATTAACATTACAAAGGCCTTGAAGGAATTTATCAGCTCCCTGGCCACCCCCACCAAGGAAAATCTGTGTAATTTATAATGTTTAAGCTGGTCAGTACACTGGTAGTATGATTATTTAAACCATGTCCTGATGAACATGCAGCATAATCAGAATGGATTATGGAGCCAAATATTTCTAAGTATTTATTGCTTTGATTTAAAATTGACTACTGAAAATGAAATAGCTTCAGACACAATATGCCTTTTTAGGATGCAGCATGCAATCTGAGAAATATAGGTTATTTGAAGACTACTGTGATAAAATTCCCTCTGCTATTGAAGTTATTGTATTTAAACAAAAGATTCTATATCAGTAACACCATATTTTGCATAGAATTCAAGCTAATTTCCTGCCATCTCGAAGGAAACAATGAAGTAGTTGGTATGCAAGGTGGTGTGATGCTCTCAGAGGTAAATAATATGGTTTGTTATAATGTCAGCTACCTAAAGATGAAAGAGATCCAAGACATTACCATCAGTGTAGTGTGTGTAGCAGGTTATAGTGCGATCTATTTATAAAATTTTATTCCATTTTAATTTTTAAAATTAATTAATTTGTCTGTTTATATTTCAATAGCTTTAGGGGGCACAACTAGTTTTTGGTTTGGGCTTTTCATATACCCTCCACCCTCATCTGTGCACATTGTGATTTTTTTGGTCTCTAATCCTTTCTACCCTTGTCTGAATCTCCAGTGTCCATTATACCATTATGTATGTCTATGTGGATCCTTGGTTTAGTACTCACTTATAAGTGAGAACATACAGTGTTTGGTTTTCTGTTCTTGAATAAGTTCACTTAGGATGATGTTCTCCAATTCCTTCCAAGTTGCTGCAAAAGACATTATTTCATTCTTTTTAAGAGCAAAATAGTATTTTATAGTGTATATAGACAACATTTTCACTATCCACAAATCAGTTGATAGGCATTTAGGTTGAATCCACATCTTTGCAACTGTAAGTTGTGCTGAGACGAACATGCAGGTGCAGGTGTCTTTTGTATATAATGACCTCTGTTCATTTAGGTAGACACCTAGTAGTGAGATTCTGGGATCAAATGGTAGATTTATTTTTAGTCCTTTGAGAAATCTCCATACCTATTTTCCACAGAGGTTGTACTAATTTACATTTCCATCAACAGTGTATAAGCATTCCCTTTTATCTACATTCATGCCAGCATCTATTTTTTTTTTTTATTAATCAATACTTTTTATTATGGTCTTGTGGGATACAGTTAAGGGTTAGGTGTACAATTACGTTTCATTCAGGCACCCTGTTGATAAGAGGTGTTTTCCCATCCCCAGACAGATATTTGCTACTGTTAATCCTATCCCCCTCCACTCCATAGTTTCCCAGGACCGTCAGTCATTTTCTTATAGTATTACATTGGATGTTCAAGGTCCATTATATGAGTGAGAACATGTGATACTTGGATCTTTGTTTCTGTGAGAGGTCACTCAGTATTATAGACTCTAGTTCCATCCAGGTTGCTGCGAAATTCATGATTTTGTTCTTTTTTATGGCTGTGTAGTATTCCATCGTGTATATGTACCACATTTTTAAAATCCAGTCCTCTTTTGATGGGCAGCATGGTTGTTTCCAGGTTCTTGCTATTGTGAGCAACGCTGCGATAAACATACGTGTGCAGGTATCTTTTTTATAGAGTGATTTCTGTTCTTCAGGGTATATTCCCAGTAGGGGGATTGCGGGGTCATATGGAAGGTCAATTTTTAGAGCTTTTAGGAATCGCCACACTACTTTCCACAGAGGTTGCACTAGTTTACACTCCCACCAACAGTGTAGAAGTGTTCCCTTTTCACCACACCCTCTCCAGCAGCTGTTATTTTTTGAGTTGTTGATAATTGCCATTCTGACTGGAGTTAGGTGGTATCTCAGTGTGGTTTTGATTTGCATCTCCCTGATGATTAGTGAGGTTGAGCATTTCTTCATGTGTCTGTTGGCTGCTCGGATGTCTTCTTTTGTGAAGTGTCTGTTCATATCTTTTGCCCATTTTATAATGGGGTTGTTTGCTTTCTTCTTTTCAGTATGTTTCAGTTCCTTGTAGATCCAGGATGTTAAGCCTTTGTCAGACCTAGAGTTGGCAAATACTTTTTCCCAGTCTGTAGGCTGTCTCCCTGCTCTCTTGATGGTTTCTTTGGCTTTGCAGAAGCTTGTAAGTTTAATGAGGTCCCATTTGTCTATCTTATCTCTTATGGCCCATGCATTTCAGGTTTTGTTCAGGAAATGGATGCCAGTTCCAATTTCCAAAAGGGTATGTCCTACATTTTCTAAGGTTCTTATGGTTTGAGGTTTTACATTTAGGTCTCTGATCCATTTAGTTAATTTTTGTGTATGGGGATAGATAGGGGTCTTGTTTGAATCTTTTGCATGTGGTCAGCCAGTATTCCCAGCACCATTTACTGAACAGGTTCTCCTCTCCCCAGTGGTGGGTGGTGGAGACTTTGTCGATGATGAGCTAGTTGAGAAATTGAGGTTTTGCTTCTGGAATCTCAATTCTATTCCATTGGTCTATATGCCTGTTCCTGTACCAATACCAAACTGTTTGATTATTGTAGCATTATAGTAAAGTTTAAAGTCTGGTAATATGATACCTCCTGCTTTTTTTCTTTCTTTTTTTTTTTTGCTGATGATTGTTCTGTCTATTCTTGGTCGTTTGTGTTTCCATATGAATTCCTGTGTTGTTTTTTCTAGCTCTGAGAAGAATGTTGCTGGTAATTTGATGGGTATTGCATTAAATCTGTAGATTGCCTTAGGTAAGATGGACATCTTCACAATGTTGATTCTTCCAATCCATAAGCATGGGATATTTTTCCACTTGTTTGTGTCATCTTTGATTTCTTTGAGCAGTGTTTTGTAGTTTTCATTGTAAAGGTCTTTCATGTCTCTGGTTAGGAAGATGCCAAGGTATTTCTTTTTTTGTGTGGCTATTGTGAATGGGACTGTGTTTTTTATTTGGGTTTCTGTTTGTTTATTATTGGTATAAAGAAATGCGATTTTCTTTTGCACATTTATTTTATACCCTGAGACTTTGCCAAAGTCCTTTATCAGTGCAAGGAGGCTTTTGATAGATTCTCTTGGATTTTCAAGGTACACAATCATGTAGTCTGCAAAGAGAGATAAGTTGACTTCCTCCTTTCCTATTTGGATACCCATGATTGCCTTCTCTTTTTTGATTGCTCTAGCCAGGACTTCCAATACTATATTGAACAGGAGGGGAGAGAGTAGGCATCCTTGTCTTGTGCCAGTTTTCAGGGGAAATGGTTCCAATTTTTGTCTTTTTAGGAGTATGCTAGCTGTGGGTTTCTCATAGATGGCTTTTACTATTTTGAGGTAAATTCCATGTATGCCTAGATGTTTGAGGGTTTTTATCAAGAAGGGGTGCTGGATTTGATCAAAAGTTTTTTCTGCATCTAATGATATAATCATGTGGCTTTTGTTCTGACATCTGTTGATGTATTTAATTACATTTATTGTCTTGTGAATGTTGAACGAGCCTTGCGTCCCAGGGATGAAGCCTACTTGGTCATGATGGATAATTTTTGAGATATGTTGTTGAATCCAGTTTGCTAGGGTCTTGTTGAGAATTTTGGTATCTATGTTCATCAAAGATATTGGCCTGTAGTTCTCTTTCTTTGTTGAGTCTTTACCTGGCTTGGGTATCAATGTGATGTTAGCTTCATCAAATAATTTGGGGAGGGTTCCATCTTTCTCAATCGCCTGGAATACTTTCAGTAGGATTAGTATCAGCTCCTCCTTAAATGTCTTATAGAATTCTGCTGGCAAGCCATCTGGTTCAGGACTTTTTCTGGTAGGTAGTTTACTTATTACATAGTCAACTTCTGTGATTTTTATTGGTCTATTTAGGGTGTCGATTTCTTCTTGTTTCAACCTAGGTGGGTTGTGTGATGTCAGAAAGTATTCCATTTCCTTAAGGTTTTCAAGTTTGTTTCCATACAAGTGTACATAGTAGTCTCTAATGATCATTTGTATTTCTTCAGGGTCAGATGTGACATCATCTTTTGTGTTTCTGATTGTATTTATTTGGGCTTTTTTTTCTTTTTTTCTTGGTCAGTCTAGCTAGGGGACCATCGATCTTGCTTATCCTTTTGAAGAACCAGCTTTTTGTTTCATTGATTATTTTTGTATTATCTTTTTGTCTTCTATGTTCTGGATTTGGGCTTTTATTTTGGTGATCTGGATTCTTCTGCTGAAGTTAGGGTTTTGGTGGTCTTGCTCTTCCAGCTTCCTAAGGTGATTTGTTAGGCTGTTAATTTGTTATCCTTCCATTTTCTTCATGTGTGTTTGTAGAGATATGAATTCCCCTCTTACTACAGTTTTCATGGTGTCCCAGAGATTTTGGTAAGATGTTTCTTCATTTTCATTTGTTTCCAGGTATCTTTTAATCTCTGTTTTGATTTCATCATTGACCCAGGAGTTGTTTAGCATCATGCTATTTAGTGTCCATGTCTTTGTGGGTTTGGGGGGAACCTTGTTGGTGTTTTTGTTTTTTTTTTATTTCACTGTGGCCCAAGAAGGTGCATGACAAAATTTCAATATTTTGAAATTTATTTATGCTTGAGTTTTGGCCAAGTATTTGGCCGATCTTAGAGTACATTCCATGTGGTGATGAGTAGAATGTATATTCTGTGGTCGTTGGGTGAGTGTTCTGTAGGTATCAACTAAGTCCATTTGGTCAAGAGTCTCCTTGAGGTTCCGGATCTCATTAATGATTTTTTGTCCTGATGATCTGTCTAGAGTTGTGAGTGGGGTATTAACGTCCCCAGCTATGATAGTGTTAGAGTCAATATCTTTTTTGAGTTTTCCTAGAAGCTGCTTTATGAAAGTTGGCACTCCTATGTTGGGTGCATATATGTTTAGGATAGATATTTCTTGTTGCTGGAGTGTACCTTTTATCATTATGTGGTGGCCTTCTGTATCTTTTTAAATTAAATGGCATTTTGTCTGAAATTAGTATCATGACTCTTCCTTTCTTTTGTGTTCCGTTCACCTGAAAATTTGTTTCCCATCCTCTTACTTTGAGTCTGTGAGTGTCCTTTAGAGTGAGATGGGTCTCTTGAAAGCAATGTATTGTTGCCTGGTGATATTTTATCCATTTTGCCATTCTATGTCTTTTCAATTGTGCATTTAGTCCATTCACAATCAGGCTAATTATTGAAATGTGAGTGTTGATCCCTATCATAAGGTTCTCATTGAGCTGTTGTTGTTGTTCCTCTTTGTTTGTTGTCTTTCTTTGGGTTTTGTTGGCTCGTATGTGATTTACTCTTTTTCCTGTACTCTTGTGAAGAACGTTGTTGTTCTTCTTTCCTTTTCTTCTGTGTTTAGTATTTTCTTAAGTGTATCTTGTAGAGGTGATCTGGTGACAGCATAAGTTCTTAGGGATTGGATGTCTGGGAAATATTTTAATTCTCCCTCACTGATGAAACTTAGCTTGGCTGGGTATTTTATTCTGGGTTGAAACTATTTATCTTTTAGAACTTTGAAGACAGGGCTCCTAGCTCTCCTAGCCTGCAGGGTTTCTGTAGATAAATCTGCTGATATTCTAATTGGTCTTCCATGGTAGGTGATCTGGCCTTTTTCTCTTGCTGACTTTAGGATTTTTTCTTTTATACCTACTTTGTTTAGGTGAATTATTATTTATCTGGTAGTTGGTCTTCTCATTTCTTGTCTTGCAGGGGTTCTCTGAATCTCTTGTGTTTGGATTTTTGCTTCACTGATGAGATGAGAGACGTTTTATTCAATAATCTCATGAAATGTTTGTTCCAGGGTGACCTCTATTTCTCTTTCTGTTTCAGGAAGTCCAACTACTCTTAGGTTTGGTCTCTTGAAGTAATCACTCATCTCTTGAAGGTTTTGTTCTGTCTTTTTAAACTTCTTTTCTATGTTTTTGGCAGTTTGGGTTACTTCTATATTTTGATCCTCAAGCTTTGAGATTCTTTTCTTCTGCTTGGCTAATTCTGCTTTTCTTGCTTATCAGTTTGCTATTTATTTCATTCACAGTATTCTTTCCTACTATTATCTCAGTTATCAACTCCTTTCTAGTTTCTTCTTGTCTCTCCTCAATTCTTTGTAATCGCTCCATTAATATCTTGATATCTAGGTTTATAGTTTGAGACCAGTCATTCTGGGGCTCTTCATTGTTTGCATTTCAAAGTCAGTTTTCTCAGTGTCTGCCCTCCCAGAGGTCTGGGAGAGATCCATGTTCTTCTTTTAGCTTTTCTTCATTTGTGTAGATTTTTCTCTCTCCCCCTTTTCCTCCCCTTCTTTAATTCTGTTTTTCAGGGAAGGTGGGGGTTGCTTTTACTTCTTTTGTTCAATCTCCTGTTCTTCCTTATGAGGGTCTTCTGGCTTTGTTCACTTTTGAGTATGAACTGTGGGTTGGGGGCTGTACTTTTTGCAGTTTTGAAGTTTAATTGAGGGGGAAGCTGTGGTTTAGAATCTATGTGCAGATCCCTGTATCCAGCAACAGGTGTGTGGGCACACTGGAACCCATTTCCCACTGCCTTACAATCTGTCCATGCAGCAGGGTTTAAGTTTGCTCCCTGGAACAAAAGGAGGTACGAAAAAGGAAAATAATGGAAGAAGGGGCAGGTGTTCAGGAGGAAGTTAGAGAGAGAGAAGAGTGAGGTGGAAAACAGACATACATAACAACTAACGAGTGAAAAAGAGACACAAGGCCAGAAAAGAGTGAAAAACAGACACACAAACAAAATTGCCTGAAGCATACCGGTAATCACATAAAGACCAGTTCAATAAAATCATGCCCCCAACACAAATAGGTAGTCTAAATCAAAAAGCAAACAAAAGTGAGGAAAACAAACAGTCAAAACAATAAAATCAGAAATTAAAATAAGAAACCAGACTAGCTCTGGAATCTTTCCTGAGTGTCTAAAATCTCTTCAGCTCTGATCTCTAGCCTCTCCCCTTTGCTTTCATTGCAGGCAGATAGATTTATTACAAGCTTGGGTTGGTTCCCTTGGCTTGCTGCCTGAGAAGTCTATGATAGGCCTGAGTTGCCTGTATCTGATTCAGTTTAAGGAGGGGCCTTTTGTCTCTTGTTTAGCGAAGTTATTTTAGAAACCAAGGTGGAGGCTGCTTGTAGGTGGGCGGGGCAATGCAAATCTCTGCCTGGAAAATGGCTGAGGTATGCAGCTCCTCTTTCAAGGATCCTTTCTCTCCACTCCCCGGGTCCGTGGGCGATCCACTATGATGGGCTGTGGTGGAGTGTCTCCAGCATCAAGCACTGGAGGTCAGCAACACAACTGGGCGCTGGATCTGGTGTGCCACCAGCGGCCTGAGTTGGAAGAGGGAACTTGGAATTCCCTCTTCTGGAGTTAAGAGCTGAGAGCGGCTGATCAGCACCTCCTTAAGATAGACTGTTCCCTTACACAACCATGGGCTCCCATGCTAGGTGCCTCAGCCAGAGCAGCGGGGACCAGAGCTCCAAAGAGCAGGTGGTGAGTGGTGACAGCATCTTTGGGCCCTGCACAGGGCACTTCAGCCAGAAATGGAGCTGGCATCTCTGAGGGGCAGGCGTCTAGAGCTTCCCTGGGTGATGGCAACTTGAAATAGGGCTGGGCAGGGGCCCAGAACCCAGGGTGGGGAGCTCAAACTCTGAGGAGTGAGCACCGGCCCACTGGACTGGGCGCCCAGTCAGGGAAAGAGCTGGCAGTGGCTAAGTGCTGGGCAGATCAGTGTAGCCAGCAAGGGAACCCAGATCTCCATAAGGTGGTATGCAAAGGCCGCCGGGTGAGACGTTGTAGCCAGGGAGGGAGGTGGGATCTTCACATGGTGGGGGCAGGGGACCGCCTATAGTGGAGCTATAGCAGCTGAGAGGCCTCAATAGCCAGCCTTGCATGGGTCCAAGGGTCTCCAGGCATCAGACCGCTGCAGCTGGCGGTGGGCAGGGGGATAGAGAAAGGGAAGTAAGAGTCTTTTTGGGAACTCATTTTCAGAGAATCTCACAGTCCTGCCTGTGCCGTCACCATCTTACCGGAACTCCAGTTGCCAAATTTGACATATGCAAATACCCAGATGTTGAATCTGTTTTCTCATCTGAGGATCTTCAAGAATGTTGTGGCTTGAGTATATTATTTTGAAGTTTAGAATTGGGTAGAATGTACCCAATTACATTCTACATTGGTTAAGTGTACTCAATTACATCCAATTACATGGTAGATGTGTTCAGCATACTGGAAGTAAATATAAGATACTCCTAATACTTGCACATAGAATTGGTCTCAAAGAAGTTAAACTAATAGAAGGTTGGATTATTTAGAAAAAACGTCTCACAAAAAAAGTCACTGGCAAAGTTTTACTTTTAAAATATGTCCAGAATTTTACAACTTTTCACTTCAACTTGACAGAAAAACCCCAGAAAGCTCCTATATATTCTTTTAATGTATGCCAAGAATGCACAACCCTAACCACTTTTCACTTGGGACATTTCTCTGGATTATACTCGTGATGAGCAACCTGAAGGAATGGGACAATGTCACCCTGCAGGACAAAGAGCAAGTTTACTCACTGCCTGTTATCTTAAAAGAGACAGATTTCCCAAGCTCAATGTTCCTCAGCTGCAACACATGCCCACTAATTATGTAGCATTCATCTGGACCTGTCCATATTGCTTCTAAGGGATTTGGCAGGACAAGGGGAACCAACACAAACATGAAGCTCATGCTGATTGGTATGCCCTGAGTAATAAAGTTCTTTGTCTCTGACCCAAGAGTCTCATGTCTTCTGCCAGAATCTATGAAATGGTTGAGTAAAATCAAATCCCAGACTCTTGGCACTTATCAAATGCTACCCTAGCCAAACACACCATCCTCTCTTACCTGGATGATTGCTATAGTTTTCTCCTTGGTCTCCCTATTTGTGATCCTTTGCTGTCTATTTCTCAACACGATGCTCAGAATGATTCTGTTAAACATAAGTCAGATTATGTCACTTCTCTTTGTAAAACACTTCAATGCATTATTATCTTATTCAGAATGAATGTCAAAATCTTTACTGTGACCCAAAAGTCTCCACATTATCCCTCTTGGTCTCATCTTGCATTCCTTTCACCTTTGTTCTATCTATATTACCCTCTTTTCCACTAAGCACACTCTGAATTTCCGTGGTTCTTCATGAGGTTAGCTCCCTAATTTCCCAAAGCTATTTACTCACTTTCTCAGAGAAGCCTTCCCTGTTCACCCTATATAACATTTCCACATCTCTGCTCATCCCTCAGCATTGCATGTTTTATTTTTTGCTTGTTTTATTTTTCTTCTTAGCCCTTATAACGTATTTATCTTGTTTATTGTCTGTCTCCCTCACTAAGATAAGATAGAAGATTTGTGAAGGAAGGGAATTTGTCACTTCTAAAATAATGTCTAATATACAGTAGCCATAAATAGATGTTAAATCAGTGAATAAAAAGGGCTGGTGAAAATAATCCCCAAAATTACTGAACATAAAAGAACAAGAAAATTATTGAATAACCTAGTCTAGTTGAGGCAAAAGATGAATTGAGAAACAGTAGATGATAGTTTCTGGAATCTGTTGCTGCATTACATATCATCCCAGAACTTAGTGACTTAAAATAACAATTTATTATTCTTTCTCACAGATCTGTTGTTTTGACTGCCTTCAACTGGACAACTCTTAACTGGGATTCCTCATTCACTGGTCAGATGAACAATAAGGCTACTGTCATCTAACATGAGCTACACATTTTAGCTGACTTACTCACAGGGCTGGCAGCTGATACTGTCCTTGGCCGGGAGTTCATCTGAATCTGCAACTGGACACCCCATGGTAGCTGTGTTCTGAAAGCAGCATCCTAAAGGCTAATATTCCAGAAGTCAAGATGAAAAAACAGCCAAGCCTGTGAAAGACTACATCTGAAACTAGTACTGTATCACTTCTGCTATATTCCATTGGTTAGGGCGGTCACAGAGCTCACCTAGGTTGAACGTGATAGAGACACAGACTCTACCTCTTAATGGAGGACAGACAAAAATAAGATGTGAGATGGAGTGAGATAGTTGTAGCCATCTTTGAAAGATACAATCTGCCACAATGATCTTCAAAGAAGAGTGGACTATGAGATGAAGGCGGCAAAATTTAGCCATTATATAGACTGAGTAAGGAAGAAAGATCCTGATTCTAACAGGAAAGAGTTTCCTTTCATTAGAAAGTTAGACTTTGTTACAGGAAAAGTTTGTGACTTTTTTTTCCTCTGACCTAGTGCATATACTTCCTCATACTCATCCGTTTTTCTAATGCCTTTTCTTTTCCCCTCACCAAATCACACATTTGATTCACTATTGATACTTTTAATGGAGAGTTCAAGTATTTCAGTTTGGGAAAGGCAAATTAACATATTGATAGCACTTTGATTTAATATCCATCTCTTGTCACTTTATTCAGCGTGAATCTATTTTAGACAATCTGATCTATCCTGATCTACATAAAATCAAATTTCTCCACTTCCAAAACCAGAATCCAGTGACCTTACTAACAAACTGCCACCTCATGAGGTGCCGTATCAGCAACCAACAAATCTTTCTTTATACCATATTTATCTTACTTAAATCTAAGGCTACAGGAGTTTAAAAAAAAACATTTTTCTTATAAGGTAGAGAACAGTGCTATGGATAACTGTCTATTCAACCTACAGAAAAATCTTATCACTCTAAGTTGTCTTTCTTCAGTATAAGATGTAAAGTCTCTTTATATTTCACACACCTGGTAATGGGATTTGATTTATTAAAAATTTGCATTTATTGAGTTCCTGCTATGTGCTAGTCATGGTATTGGACATTTAATATGTATTATCTTGCAACACATGTGACCTTTTATAGCTAAATAAATAAAGTCACAGAAATGCTAAAGAACTTTTTTAAAGGCACTCAGCTAGTGGTAGATACAAAATGGCCAAATTTCTTTAATTATGTCTCCACAAACTACCTCACATTATATTTTTTTATTACTTGAAACCCAATATGAAATGCTCAAGAAAATAAGTTGACACAACTTTTACATCTGCAATGCCAATGTCAGCATTTACTGTGCCTTTTACTTTATAGATACATATAAATATATATGTCATATATATAATGTTGTATATCATATAATGTATACTTATTTTAATAACATATATGTAATCATAATATATCTTAAAATCTAAAAATAGTTGATAAAAATAAAGCTGTTCAATTGGAAATTCAGATTTATTTGCTAGATGCTGCTTACAAAAAAAAAAAAGATTGAAAGAAAAATGTTTGCTGTCTCTCCATCAGAGATTTGGGTCTTGTATATAAAGGGAAACTAACTAATCCACTTGATTCATAGTCTGCTAATTTGAGAGGAAAAAGCACTAGTTTTATAGCATGGGGTTTACAAGTAATAATTCTATAGCAGAATACCACAGACTGAATAATTTATAAAGAAAATAAATTTATGTCTTACGATTCTGAAGGCTGGGAAGTTCAACAATGAAAGAGCCACGTTTATGAGGGTCTGCATGTTGCTTCATCCCATGATGGATGGTGAAAGTACAAGAGAGCATGAAAGAGTAAGAGTTTTTTTGTTTTTATTATTGTTGTTGTTTTGTCATCAGGAGTGCACTCCTGGGGAGATAACTAACCCATTCCTGAGCTAATTGCATAGATTCATTCAGAAGGCAGAGCCCTCACAACCTAATCACCTTTTAGAGGTCCCATCTCTTAACACTATTGCATTGATGACTAAGTTTCCAATGCATGAAACTTGGGGGACACATTCAAACCGTAGCATAGCAATTTACTTTAGCAAAACAATTGATTAAACTAGTCATTTAGTTGTAGTGAAAAAATAACTAAGTGGTACATGCCTTTAGTCCCACTTACCCCAGAAACTGAGGTGGAAGGATTGTTTGAGTCCAGGAGTTGGAGAATGTCGTGAGCTATAATCTCACCTGTGAATAATCACTGCATTCCAGCATGGGTAACATAGTAAGACAGTGTTGCTAAAATTAAAAAAAAAGAAGATAAAAGTTTTAAAAACATGTATGTATATTCATATATACACATAACTACTGTTGGAATAGATGTCATCAGTGCTCTTAGGAGTCTTGACCTTCATGTGTTTGGATGGAATTCTAGAAACAGACCAATGTGAAGCTTCCAAAATTCTTCCCCTGGTCTATATGCCCTGATATTAGGTTAGGGAAAGGTAGGAGATTTCACTTGATGTAATGTAGCCAGTCATAAAGTATTCATTATTTATAATGTTATTTAGAGTTATGTCTTTTTTTTAAAAAATGAAAGATTTTGTAAGTTACTGCAATGTTAAAATACAATAACACAACTTTCATTAAAATTAAATGCAAAAAGCACATGGCATCTTAATGTCTACTGAAGACCTACATCAATTATTCCTTATAGACAATTCTCTGTTGGGCATCTCACTTAAACATAGGAATGCTCTGGTTGCATGCTTTATCTCTCATCTTTCAATAATACTCACATTACTTATATGCATTTCCGTAGACATAATTGTTTAAAATAGCTCTGTTTTACAGAATTTCTGCCTCCATATGACTGAGATTAAAAATGCATACAGCTACACATCTGTCAGATGCAACTCATTTTTTAATGAGGCCTCTGAATGCTAAGACAAGTTTCTGTTTGCTTGTTTTGCTATGTGGCATGCCTTCTCTCATGAGCTCAGTACACTGACCTTTTTAAAAACTATTTTATTTCATTTATTTCCATTAATCTGTCAAAATTTAATATATACCTCATACCCTGAGACATGTGACGTGTATAAACGAAATCCTTATTTACCTATTTCTCCCTTCCTATTTCTCCAAAATTTTACAAAAACCATTTTTCAGTTACTGGATAAGAAACAATTACCTGAAGATGCTAAGAAGACAAGCATAAGAATAACAAGAATCCTCAGAGACATCCTGTATAAATTTCATTTTATCCATGAATGCACAAAGTACGTTTAAATAACAAGGTATTCTATGAGCCATTCGACTATTTATACAGTACATAAAGACAAGTGAAACCACACATTTGGCCAAATCTACATAGAATGATTGTGATTCAAAAATCACATTGGAAAGGGTTTAATCACTGTTCAGAAAAGTATTCCTCTACTAAACCCCATCCTACTTTGTGGAAACTGGGAAAAACCCAATAAAGAAATACATGAACATTAATTGCTACTCTTTCACAAATCACATAAATCTCTTTGCATGGGGACCAAAAACATGATATAAACAGTTTTTATATCTTCCTCTCTGAAGCTATACTTGGCAGAGATCTGCATTCCAATGGATGTGGCTGAGTCAGCCTAGCTGAAAAGTGTGTTTATTTTATTCCCCAATGCTGACTGTTGGAAGACCTGTGTGAGGCCGACTTTCATTAGTTTCACGATTGTTCATCATGCCCTGGAAGACAGAAAAAATGTCTGTTTCTAGAAATTTTATAAGAGATGTGTTGTGTAAAGTCTATTTAGATTAAGTTCCATTGTCCAGCTTGCTAAGAACTGGCTGTGACCTTTCTCCTCTGCCCTAGACCAGGGGGCAAAAAAATCACAAACTTTTCCTGTAACGAAGTCCAGCTTTCTAATTAATGGACCACTCTTTTCTGTTAGAATCAGGGTCTTTTTTCCTTACTCAGGCTATGTGAGTGCTAAATTTAGGCTTCCTCATCTCATATTTCACCTTTTTAAAGACCATTGTAGCGAATTGTGCCTTTCAAAGTTGGCTGCAACATCCTCTTCATCTCACATATTATTATTCTTGCCAGTCCTCCATTAAGAGGTAGAGTCAATGTCTCTGTCACCTTCAACCTAGGTGACTTTTTAGTTTGCCATTTTAGATTTGGGGGAAAGCTTCTGCTAGGCTTCAATTCCTTCAAGGTCAGCCTCTGTGGCAGAGAAGGCCTCCCCCAAGAGCACACTCTTCCCAGACTGCCCATACCTAGTGGCAATGTGAGGTAGAGGTATAAAGACCTGAGTAATTTGACCCAATGGGGGACACTCTGACATTTATAATCCAGAGTTTCCAAAAAGTTAGCCAAGACTTTACTCATTCTTACATCACAGTTGAACTTCTTCTACCTAACTCAGTTTTTCCCTCATTTCTTTCATACGTATTGATCCCTCTAAAACATCTTGCACATCCAACTATGCCTCAGTTATTTTAGCTCTATCTATCTTCACATGACAGAACATTGAAGGGACTTTACCTATGAACCTGAAATTGAAGATTGGGAGCCAAAAGCTAAGAACAAAGAGGTCAACAATTCAATATCAAAGAGTTGAGGGACACCTTCTTGGTCTTTTTCAGTGACCAAACTGGCTTTGTTATATGTAGCTATCACCCCAGGCATCAGAGAAACAGAAAGGTAGGGTATGGCAGGAGTGCAGCTATATTTCTATCCCAGCTATTGAGGGAGAGAGAAGAGAAGTGGATCCCTGTTTTAAACCAACTCATGGCCCCAGGAGAATCACTCGTGGAGACTTGGGATTGTTTTAACAGGGAAAGACTCTCAGCTCATTCTCCAATTGATTTGCCATTGTGGTTATTTGAGAGAAAGGGGACACGGGGGGGGGGGGGAGAGAGAGAGAGAGAGAGAACTGGAAAGTAGGCAGAATTAAGCAGCTTATGGCGAGGATGTATGGACTTCTCATTATTCAAATGGGTACAACTCAGAGACCATGTTTGGGCTATCTTGCAGGTCCTCCGACACATCTAAAAGGGCTAGTCAATTGTGAAAAGAACTACAGGAGGAAAATCTGTGGGGTGGACTGCCAGAGAAGGAGCTTCTCCAGTAGGGATGCACACAAAAGCTTCACTGAAGTATCAGCATTTAGACATTTTCCACACAGAGGGCATTGCTGGACCTTCTGTGTTATCCATGGGAGAATGAAAACACAACACCAGAGCTACATAATACACATGTGCTTTCCACCAACCCTGTTC
This sequence comes from Carlito syrichta, assembly GCF_000164805.1. Lineage (NCBI taxonomy): Eukaryota > Metazoa > Chordata > Mammalia > Primates > Tarsiidae > Carlito > Carlito syrichta. The sequence continues at coordinate 655,412 of NW_007246976.1, forward strand.
TTTTCCTGCCTTAATATTGGAAAGATGCCCAAAACTTAGGGTGGGGTGGGGAGGTGAAGAAGAGGTATATTAGGAGCAAGTCTAGTCCCTCCTTGTTTGTGTCCCTTGAGGGAAGCCCAGTGGAGAGAGGACAGAAGGCGAGCATAAAATTGATATAAGACAAAGTTTTTAAATTGGATTAAACTTGTTTGAAAATCTTAAGCCTAAAAGTGACAGACAAACTATAAAGTGTGTGATGGATGCCATAAAAGACCTGAAGGAGAAAGTCATAACATCACAGCTGAAGTCAGTGATCAGAGAGAAATCAAGTCATTTACTGTTGGCACCTTCATCAGGCTGGGTATATTTCTTCAATAAGTTGAGTGTCTTTGTTTCCAAACAGTTATTTTAGAATGTATATGAGGCAAATAGAGATAGGTTTTCTTTGCATTGATCCACTATCAAAGTGTTGAGTTTTCAGTCTTAGTAACCACTTTATTATATGAAGATAATTATTGTGGATAAAAGAAAAAAATTACCTTGGGATAAAATCAAAACACACTAGAGGCACTTAGAGTCATTGAAATGATTTTGTGCAACTCACTGAAAGATGTAAGAAAGAGACCATTGCAAATTGGTTGAAATCAAATTTAATTATCTTTCAGTGGATGGACTAACTGTTGCTCATTTCTCTTGCTCCATGGTGGCCTCAAATATGAAAACTTTGGACTACCTCCATTATGTTTTTGTATAACTTGCCCACTACATTGGTGACAACTATGACCTGGACATCACTCAGACTATTTAACCTCCAAGAGTTCAAATTTTCAAGAGAACCTCTCTGCCTACTCCTTTGCCCATTGCCTCCCAAACCCTCATTTCTTTTGAACCTGACATTTTTCACAAGGATTCTAGTCTCTCAACATTTCTCCTGCCTTTCCATCCTGCCTAGACCTCATGAGGGAGTCAGCACCTGCTCAGATTCTTGCATGTAGGGGTAGACATAGAACTAAATGCAGAAACTTAAATGCAGGCATTCTGATTGACAAATGCAATGTTCCAGGGAAAATCCAGTTTATGACTAAAGCCTGGATTTTCAAGTGTGAGTCTCCCCCAAGAGAATCCATTTTTGTGTGTGTGTGTGTGTCAGTAGCTAAGAAAGGTCCAAACTGAACAAGACACATCTTTATGGAGCATCCATTTCACTCCTAAAGGCAGGTGGTTAACAAGATATTTAAAATGTTATTTTTATATTAATTGTATTTAAATTTTTTCTTGATTTTGAAGTTAATGCATGATCTTTCAAAGAAATATTATTATTTTCACTGGAAGGTTCAAAGTCAACTGCAGGCTGTATGCAGAGTAAACTTTCTTGTATATTATATAGAGGTGCTTTGGTAGGAAGGGTTAGGGGAAGATAAGGAAAGACTGTGTACAAGAGAGGAGTAAGAGGGGAGCTTATGCAGAACACAGAGAACCCCAAAGGTAAAGATATAAGAAACATTCATAGAAGAATCTGAGTCTAAGGGTTTTGAGTTTAAGACGAGCACAACTTGAGATCAAGAGCAAAGAAGAAAAGTGCTAACAGGGATGGAGGAATTGATGTCTAGGATCGCAAAAAAGCATTGAAAATGGCATAAATCTCTATCAGTTTTCTATTACTGCTGCAACAAATTACCACAAATTCAGTGGTGTAAAACAATGCAAATTTACGATCTTACAGTTAGCTTACTGGGCCAAAATCAAGATACTGGCAAGATTGAGTTTCTTCTGGAGGCTCTCAGAGAGAATCCATTCCTCACCTTTCCCATCTGCTAGAGGTTATCCACATTCCTTGGTCATTACTCTTTCAATTTCCAAAGCCAGTATTGGCATCACCCTGATCTCCATCATCGTATCTCCTTACTGACCTCCCAAGTCCCTCTTTTCCTTATAAGGACCTTTGTGATCACATTGAGCCTGACCACATAATCCAAGATAATCTATCTCCTACGCCCCTTTTTTCTTTGTAAGGGCATTGTCATTACATTGGGTTCAACATATAAGCCAAGATAATCTCTCATCTCAAGATTCTTAGTTTAGTCATATCTACAAAGTTTCTTTTTTATGTAAGGTAACATATTCACAGTGTCTGGGGATTAGGACATGGACACCCTTGAGTGACGTTTTTCTGTCTACTCCACAGAGAGAGCTGAAAAGTAGACTGCATAATGAACATTTGTATACCTAACCCTGAATTATGCCCTACATATTTAAAATTAAAAATTTAAAAGACAATAAAGTAGACTGAATTTTGACACTGGAAAATTTTAAGTATTAATTTGTTCCAGCACAGCAGTGATATCTGGCAGGACCAGAAATACTGAGCAAATTTTACAAAGAAACATACTTAAAGAACTAAGCCTGGAGTTCCTTGTACCTAGACTGGATGCATCAGGACTATGATATTTCAAGGAGCCTAGGAAAATGTTTGATAGCCCCTTCTCCCCCAAATAACTGTACTATAATACATGAAAAGGAAACCTAAAATAAAAATTAATATATTTTGAGTAAATGTCAACAAAACATAGTGGTCCTATAAACCTCATTACACATTTGTCAAATTAAGAATTTATAATAAAATAGTAATATTTTAAATAATTTTTAAGTTTCATTTTGTCACATCTCAAGAATTCCTAAAAGGCAGAAGGATAGCCTTAAAAATTTAAATCATTTTAAACCAAAAAATTTCTAAAGCAAAATTATAAAACACTTTCTATTTTACAGCAAAAAAAAAACCTTGTTTTTTATGATGAGTTATGAGTTGTTTTAATATATTTAATATGGGAAAGGGTGGATATCCCTAAAGGAAGAGTGTCCAGGGCCTCGCATGGTCTTATAGCACACACATGAGGCAAAACTAGGGCTCATGACTAGACAAATGGGTGGTGGAGAGTCTACAATGGGGTGAACTCTTCAAATTAAATGTTAGACGCAATAGATGTGAGGGAAATACTACTTCATTCGCTTCCTTAGACCCATAGACCTGTGAAAGAGAAAGTCACTCCAGGTATGACTGAGTGACTCTAAATAAAAGGACCTCCCTCATTTGTTTTCAAATATTTTGACTCAGAAATTAGCATAAAGATAAATTTAGAAAACGAGCATTTTTCTTTTCAATTTATTTTGTGTATTTGAATAATTTATAATTGAACAGCACTTTGTTCAGATAGGCTTTTATTTTATTTTATTTTATTTTTCTTTGAGTTGGAGTCTCACTCCTTCGCCCAGGCTGGAGGGCAGTATGTTCCAGTGATCCTTCCGCCTCAGCCTTCCATGTTGCCAGAACTACAGACGCGTGCTACCACGCCCGACTACTTTTTTTTTATTTTAATTTTTTAAAATTTTTGTTGCAGAGACGAGGTCTCGCCAAGTTGCCCTGGCTGGTCTTGAACCCTCGGGCTCAGGTAATCCATTCACCTTGGCCTCCCTAAGTGCTGGGATTATAGACTGAGCCACCGAGCCCAGACCAGATAGGCATTTAAAATGCACATTTTATACACTCGTCACAATAATCGAGTAAGGGAGATATCATTAGCTCCTCTGCACACAAGGGAAAACAATTTCTGAAAGGCTCCCGACTTGCCCAAGATAAAACATCTGGGAAGTATCAGAGGCAGAATTAAGTAACAGTTTTTCCACACTCCTACAACTGGTTGATCTTGCAAGCCTTTATAGAATTTCAAATTAGGAAGACACATTTAGAGGTTTAGAATGAAAAGAAATGGAAATGTATAAGAAGACAAAAAATAAGTTTTGGGAAAACGATTATAGAGGAACACTTTCTGTTGTCAGATCAAAACTCCCAACCCCCTACCCCCACCCCCACACACATTTATCTGCACCAAGAAATAACAGGATGTCCTTTTTTTTTTGTACTTGAGTGTATAAGAAGGTAGAGGAAACAGATCTTTCTCCAAAGCCAGAACAACAATTCTAGAAGACTAAACTTGGGGATGCCACTTTAAAACCAGACATGAGGAGAAAGATCAGGGAATGACTAAGAAGTGATTAGTTTAAGTAATAAGGCAAAAGACTGGCATGAGCATTCTAAATAACTGCGTAAAAAGAGAAAAGACCCTGGTACATTTGCAAAGTGCCAGGTGGCATGTGAGCTAGATTTCCTCCTCTGCATCATTAGAACAAGGTTATTAAAGGAAATTGCTACAATTTGTATTAAAGTTTAGCAAATAGTGACTTCCTCTTCCCACTGTATGTAGGGTGTACTTCCCTGTCTCTTCCTTGTCATTTCCCTAAATGTTTTGTGAGGATTGATGATCTCATATTCTACCATGGAAATAATGTGCGTCAGATAGTACATGTGCCCCAGACAGTGTCTGTCCTTTTAGTCTGAACTTCAGAATGAGACACATGAAGGAAGTCACATGCCCCAGGAACTGCTGGCTGGAGGAGATAAGAGATACCTGTCTCTCACAGAAACCCAGATGACATCTAGAGCCTGGAATATGGAGTCCAGGTAACCACAGCCAACTTGCAGCCAATCTGAAGACTCATGAACATTAGAGTAAGTTGTATGCCACTGAGATTTGGAATGATTTTTAGGTAGCATTATTATAGCTACAGAGAATTATGACAGAGATATACTCTAGAAATATACCTCTGCCAAGTATTTGACTACATTAGAAAATAAAAATCTTATTTTCATAGTTATGCTTTACCTCCATAGGATTTGGATGCTTGTGTTAGCATGGGAGCACATACCATGTATATGTATATGATTTGTTTATTAAAGAACATTTGTACACATTTAATAATCTACTATTACATATGTGTTGAAGCAAGTTTGATACATTGCTATTTTTAAGAAGCTTACAAAATTTATATTTTTAAAGGACTTACCATTAACACGATAGATATGAGTAAAAGTAAATGTTTTTAAAAAAATTAAAAATACATATGCAAAGATGCCTACTTCCAGGAAAGTAGAGTACACATCCTTTTCCCTCATATTATCGCTATATACACATGGGCTTTATACATAAAGCAAGTGTATGATGACTTGAAAAGGAGAGAAAAAGAAAATAGACTAACTTGGGACTTTAGGAACCAAAGAATAATATAGTGGTGAGTTTCATGAGTTTTTGTTTGGCGACTACTTGGAAATGTTGATAGGCACAGGCAAAAATAGCATAATAACAGAAGTCTGCCCTCTCAAGCCAAAGGACCAGGAAGGGGGTAGCATAGCAAGATAGAACACTTTTACACAATAATTGTTCTATTCTAGCCAAACAACAAGATAAAGCTGTGGCTCTACTCTCATTCGTGTCACCAAAAGCTGAGTAGGGAGCCTGGACTTGCACCCTTGTCAGGTTCTAGTGGGGTGCCACAACATAGTTATGTAGTTGTCTCAGAAAATATTGAATAGAGAGCCGGAATTTTTATTCTTACTAGGCAGTAAATGGGTCTCTTCCCTCCCTGTGGTATCAGGAGAGACCACATAAAGAGCCCACACTTCTGCTCTATGTCCACACTAGGGTGGTGTCAGGGGAGTTCATGAAGTAAGCTGACAAGGTACTCCTTCCTCTCCTAGCCAGGAAAGTTCAGTGGAGGCTCAGTGGGGAACCAAGACTCCCACCATGATCAGCAGGAACAAGAAGCTACTACCCTTTGAGTGTCAATGGAGGCCAAGAGAGAAACTTAGGCTTCTAACCTCAAGTGGGAGTGATGAAGAGGTGTCTCTTCTCCCTTCACTGGAGCAGTCTTCCAGCATTGACACAATCAAAAACAAAAAGCTTAAGTAAAATCCAGAGTCTTCTAACATGATATCCAAAATGGCCTAGTTTCTACTGGAAATCATAGATCATACCAAGAACCAAGAAGATCTCAAACTGACTGAATGAAAAGGAAAATCATTGAATGCCAATACCAAGAGGACACAGATGTTAGAACTATAAACCTTCTTAAAATTACTTCAATGAGCAATGATAAACACACTTATAATAAGTGAAAAATAGAGTATCAGCAAAGAAATACGAGATAAAGAAGGACCAAATGAAAATTTTAGAACTTTGAAACACAATAAGCAAAATTTTTGAAAATGAAGGAATGGGCTTTACAGCAAATTGGAGGAAACTGAAAACAAAATCAGTGAACTGGAAGACAGAACAATGGAAAGTGTTCAATTTGAACAACAGAGGTAAAAAGATCGAAAAAAAAGAACATAGCTTACTAGGCCTTTGGTATTATAATAAAAGATATAAAATACATGCTATAAAAGTCCCAGAAAGAGAGGAGAAATAGTCTCAAATTTGACAAAGGATGTAAGCCTACAGACTGAAGCTGAATGAAGCTCAAACAGTGAACCCAAAGAAATCTACATTAGGACACAAAATAGAGGCATTCCTAAGAAACTAAAGATAGCAAAAAAAAAAAAAAATTCAAAGCAGCAGAAGATAAGTAACACTTTATGTATAGGGAAAATAATCTGAATAGTATCATATTTCTTAGAAGAGAAAGGAGACCAGAAGCAAGTGGCAAACATTTTTCAACTGCTGCAAGAAAATAACTTTTAACTCAGAAATCGATGTCCTCTGAAAACACCTTTGAGAAATGAATAAGAAATCAAGACATTTTCAGATAAACAGAAGCTATAAGAATTTATTGCCAACAGAGCCACTCTATAAGAATCTCTAAAACAAGTTTCCTAAACAGAATTTTATAAAAAAATAAATTTGAAACTTTAGGAAGAAAAAACTTAATAAATCAAAATGTGTGTAAATACAATAGACTTTCCTTCAATTTTCTAAAGCATAATTGATAATTGAAGCAAAAAATTATAACTGTTTAATGTGGTTCTAAATGAATGTAGAGGAAATACTATATAATTTAATAATATTATGAATGTGGAGTGTAAAATGGTATAAAAAGGTAAAACTTTTGTACTCTGTGAAAACTGGTATAATGACTACATAATGTAATACCTAGAGCAGCCACTAATGAGTTATACAAATAGACACAATTGAAAACACTGTAGGTAAAATTATAATCTAAAATAGAACATGTGTATTCAAATTACCCACGAAAGGCAGGAAAAAGAAGCATGGAACACAAAAATCAACAGAAAACAAAATTGAATAAGCAGAGTTAAGCCCTAACATAGGAATTAAATGTAAGTGCTCTAAACACATCAATTAAAAGGCAGATATTGGCAGAGTAATTCATATCACTGTTTCACAAAAACAAGTACTCAGCTACATAATGTCTACAAAAAATTTAATTCAACTATGATATAAGCAGGTTGACAGTAAAAGGATGAAAAAACATACCATTCAAATACTAGTTGAAAGTAAACAGAGGGTTTGTAGTAACAGCAAATAAAGTAGATTTTGGAGCAAAAATTTATTTTCAGAGACATAGATGAACATTATATAAAGACAAAAGGATCAATTTTCCAAGAAGACATAGCAAGCAGTCTTAAATGTGGATGCATCAGACAATAGAGCTGTAAAATATGTGAGGCAAAACCTGATAGAACTGAAAGGAGAAATAAATAAACTCACAAGCATAGTTAAAGACTTCAACACCCCTCTCTCAATAACAGATAGAACATCTTGATAGACTATCAGTCAGGATGTACAAAAGCTCAGCAATATCACTAACAACCAAGATCTAACTGATATTTATAGAAAATTCTACTACATGAAAAGAAGAATATGAGCCGGGTTCGGTGGCTCAGCCTGTAATCCCGCACTTTGGGAGGCTGAGGTGAGTGGATTGCCTGAGTCCACGGTTCGAGATCCACCTGGGCCACTTGGCGAGACCTCATCTCTACAATAAATCAAAAAATCAGCCGGACATGGTAGCGCATGCCTGTAATTCCAGCTACTTGGAAGGCTGAAGCGGAAGGATCGCCAGAGCCCAGTAAGTCGAGGCTGCGGTGGCCGGGAGTGGCCACTGTACTCCAGTCTGGGTGACAGAGTGAGACTCCAACTCAAAAAAAGAAAGAAGAAAACAAAAGAAGAATACATATTATTTTCAAGAGTTGATGAACATATACTAAAATACACCAAATTTTGAACCATAAAACAAACCTCAACAAATTTTTCAAAATTGAAGTAATACAGAGTATTTTTAAATCACAATGGAAACAAATTAGAAATAAATAACAAAAGATAACAGAAAAATTTCAAATACTTGAAAACTATAATAACACACTGATAAATAATCCATGAGTCAAAAAGCAAGTATCAAGGGAGATGAAAAAATATATGTGGATGACAAAATTCAAAAAAAATACCATTTACAGTCACTAAAAAAAATGAGTATGTGAGTTTAAATCTAACAAAGCATGTACAGAATTTATATGCTGAAAACCATAAATATGAGAGCAATCAACAAAAATCTAAATTAATGGAAAGGACTATACATCTGTAAATATACATATATGTATATTTATGGATTAGAAAACTAAACATAGTAAAGATGTACATTTTTCTCAAATGTATATACAGGTTTAGTTACAATTCCTATAGAAATTTTAACAAGATATCTACAAATTTGGACAAGATTATTCTAAAATTTATGCTGCAAGCCAAAGAACTACAATAACTAAAACAATTTTGAAAAGAAAAAATGTGAGCAATCTACCTAATTTAAAAACTTATTATAGAGGTATAGTCATTTCAGAGCAAGTCCAAAGTAAAGTGTTAAAGTAGAGTTTATTGGGGGAAAAAAAAGACATATTCAAAAGAGAATGTGTATGCCTTAAAGGAAAGGACACAGGCTTGCTAAATATATTGTCCAAAATTATGATTAAACAATCTATTTTTAAAGTTAAGATTTATGATCTGTGTGGGTTACAACAATTTATTGATCACAAATTTCAATTCTTATTGTTCACTACTAAACTGACTTGCATCATGAAGAATTTTTTAGATATAGGAGAAGTTACTGTTTAATTAAGTTTTCTCTTAGAATACTATGCCTCGGTGTCTTCAGTAACTCGCTATTGCCTTTGTTTATGGTCTTTGAGATTGTGCCAGCTGTCTCTCGTTCCATGGTTAGGTCTAGAGTCCTGATCAGGGTAGGTATTGTTTAAGAGAGTTGTCCCAGTAAGATGTGTCCAGGTGCCTGACCATCTGATTTTTTTAATTATCTAAGCTATCCCTGCCTATAAGAAACTCATCTTTCTATACCTAACTATCCTAGCTGTCCTACCTCAGTAATGGTGGAGAGACATCATGAAAACTGAACCGAATAGAGAACACAGAAATAGAGTTACACAAACATATGTCCAACTGATTTTTGACAAAGATGAAAAAGCAGTGCAGTGGAGAAAAAAACAGTCGTTTCAACACATGGTGCTGGAGTAATTAACTGGACATCTATAGGGAAAAGAACTTCGCCCTAGGTCTCCTACCTTATACAAATACTAACTCATAATGGGTCTAGTACTTTTAAAGTATAATGCTAAACTATAAAACTTATTGGAAAAACACAGAAGAGTAAATAATCAGAATTTAAAGATAGGTGAAAACTTTTTAGACTTGATGTTAAAAACACAAACCAAAAAAGAATAAATTGATCAAGCGAATTTTATCAAAATTTTAAAGTTTTTCTTTGTGGAAATTTTAAAGTTTTAAACTTTAAAGCAAAATTTTAAAGTTTTGCTTTTGTGCCTGTCAAGAGAAAGAAAAGACACACTACATGCTGGGAAAAATTATTGTTAAACTATATATCCAGTAAAGAATTAGTAACTAAAATACATTAAAAGCTCTCTAAGTATAACAACAAAAAAGCAATAATCTAATTTAAAAATAGACAAAAGACATGAAGAGACTTTTGCCCAAAGTAGACCTGGAGATGACAAAGACATGAGAAGATTCACATTATTAACCAGCTGACAAAAATGCACATTAAAATTTTTTTTTAAATCGCACACTTCTCAAAATAACTAAAAATGCAAAAAATATGGACATAATTGGTAACAAGGATGTGGACAAGCTGTAAACTCATATATTTTTCATAAGAATGTAAAATGATGTAACTATGTAAAGTAATGTGGTATGTTTTTAAAAAGTAAAATAAAATAACTAAAAATGTAACTATATAACTACATTGCATTCCAGAAATTGCACCCCTGAGCATTCATCCCAGAGAAATTAAAACTTATGCTCATACAAAAGCTTATATATGAATGCTTATAGTAGCTTTATTTCTAGTAACCAAAAACTATAAACAACCCAGATGTATTTCATTGGCTGAATAGTTAAGTAAACTGTGTTATATCTGCACCATAAAAAACAGACTACTCAGCAGTAAAAATGAATGAATTATGTATACACACAGTTTGGAAGAATCTCTAGAGAATTTAAGGAACATAGAAAGCCAATATCAAGAGATTCTGTACTGTGTGATCCCATTTATATTACCTTCTTAAAATGAGAAAATTATTGAAATAAATAACCAATTAGTGTTTATTCAAGGTTAAGAAGAAGGGTTGGGGGTGAGAGGAAAGTGAGTGTGACTATTAAAATGTAACATGAGGATCCTTGTCACAATGGAATCATTCTGTATCATTACTGTATTAACATTAATATCTTGTTTATAATATTGTACTACAGTTCACAATATGTCACAATGGTGAGTAAAGGATATGAAGGCTCTCTCTATATTATTACTTTACAACTGCAGGTAAATGTATAATGATGATAAAATTGTTTAATTTAAAAAAAAACAAAAAAAAACCCAAACAGAGTTCTGGCTACTTGGAAGACTGAGGCGGAAGGATCACCGGAGCCCAGCGAGTTGAGCTTGCGGTGGCCGGGAGTGTGCCACGGCACTCCAGCCTGGGCGAAAGAGTGGGACTCCAACTCAAAACAAACAAACAAACAAGCAAAAAACAGTGTACCTGACCTCAAATAAGGCGAAGTGAGGACCAATGGGAGGCCCAAACTTCTCCTGTACGATAACCACTTACGTACCTAACCCTGAATTGTACCCCACATCTTTAAAATAAAAAAAGAAAAAGAAAATGTGTGCACTTACAATAGCACATGCCTGTTAACAAAGCAGTAATTTTGTTTCTCTAAAATTATGCTAGGAAAATAGATATATGTGTAAACATGTGTAAATATGTTTTTTGTAGTGCTTTCTTATAACTACAGCAATAACATCTTACCATTAAAAAACAAAAAAACCTATGAATTTATTTGGTTGGCTATTTTAAGTCATATTTGAAACTTATAGCTCACAGTCTCAAAATAGCTTATTTTTATTTCAACTGTAGATCATAATGAATGAGAAAGAAAGAGAAAAAGGGGGAGAGAAAAAGTGAAATAAAAACAGAAAGAGAGAAACCATTTAATAAATACCTATATCAACTATGTAACCAAGTATTATGTTATACACTGAGAAATCAATGGTAGCAACATCAGAGTACTCACCTATGGCTGGGTGTGGTGGCTCATTCCTGTAATTTCAGCTTTTTGGAAGGCCGACATGGAATGATTTCTTGGGCCCAGCAGTTGAAGATCAGTCTAGGCAATATAGCAAGACTTCATCTCTACAAAAATATAAAAAATTAGCTGGGCATGGTGGTGTGTGCTGTAATCCCAGATACTTGGAAGGCTGAGGTGAGAGGATCAATTGTGCCCAGGATTTGAGGTTATGATGAGCTATAATCATGCCACTGCACTCCAGCCTGGGTAACAGAATGAGACACCAACTCAAAAAAAAAAAAAAATTAAATTAAATAAATAAAAGTAAAAAAAGAGTTTCCACTTTTATGTATATGTACACACATATTCATATTCAAACCTTCATATATAGTATATACATATGTATATACATTTTAAATGTATGCATAATTTTTCTTAATAATAATCCCTCATTTCTTGAAATACACCACTTAATTTATTAAGTTATTAATTTACTCACATAATTAAGTTATAGCTTCAAACTTTTTTTTTTTTTGAGTTGGAGTCTCACTCGGTCACCCAGACTGGAGTGCAGTGGTCACTCCCGGCCACCGCAGCCTCGCCTCTGGGCTCCAACGATCCTTCCGCCTCAGCCTTCCGAGTAGCCGGAATTACAGGCACGCGCTACCACACCTGGCTGTTTTTTTGATTTATTGTAGAGATGAAGTGGTGCTGCCCAGGCAGGTCTCGAACCCGCAGGCTCAGGCAATCCACTCACCTCAGCCTCCCAAAGGTGCAGGATTACAAACTGAGCCACAGAGCCCGGCTAGCTTCAAACATTTTTAAGCAATGTGTTTGTAGTAATGTTTTAAATGTCAAGGGCAAAGTCAATGACCTTGAGAACAAATAAGTATTAGAACTTCAACTTTGTAAGGAGACTGAAAAGTCATCACAAAGAGTATTAGCATGCCCAGCTTTTTAGTTGCACATTGGTCACCAGATATTAGAGTTGACATGATAGGATTCAAAGTCATTACTGCTCAGGGCCATTAGGTACTACACTGGTAGAGAATTTTGTGCAAAAGACCTAGAAAGATAGATGAAAATGGAGAAAAATGAATGTTAAAATCAATAAATATGTACACTCCACTTACTTTGAATCCGTTAATCTTTGAAATGTCTATTTTTTATTTTATAAAACACAAGCATAAGGGAGTATGTTAATTTATTAAAATATTTGAAATTTTATATAATTAATAAGTCAAAAATAACTCTTTTTTTAAACTTAAACAGTTGAATATTTTTTAAAGATAAAATGAATTTTTCTTGTTAAATATGTGTGAGATTTGAAGAGAAAAATCAGCACAGCAAAATGCAAAATTCCTACAACAAAAAGTTAAAGGGAGAAAAAAATGCAAAAACTATAGATGATTATTTCATTCAGAGATAGTACATAGATTCAGAAAAAAAGGAAGATTTCCTACAATTAATGCTGTCAAAAAAAGATTAACTCAAAAAAAAAAAGAAACCAAAGATGAGATGCTACAACAGCACACTGACATAAAAAGAGACTTCAGAGCTAAATAAACAAAGAAATTAAGATAAAAGAAAACATCTTCAGTTTGTTTTTTTTTTTTTTTTTAAGTTGGAGTCTCACTCTGTCGCCCAGACTGGAGTTGCAGTGGCCGCTCCCGGCCACCGCAGCCTCGGCCTGCCGGGCTCCGGCGATCCTTCCGCCTCCGCCTTCCCAGTAGCCAGAATTACAGGCAGGCGCCACCACGCCCGGCTGATTTTTTGATTTATTGTCGAGATGAGTCTCGCCTGCCCAGGCGGGTCTCGAACCCGCGGGCTCAGGCAAATCCACTCCCCTCCGCCTCCCAAAGGCGCGGGATGACAGGCTGAGCCACCGAGCCCGGCTTCATTTCTACAATATCTCATACCTTGTCATAAAAGCCTGCCTTTGGCATTTGTTCATTCGTAAACACTGGTGTGCTAAAGATGAAAGAATTCAGATACACGTTCTTGGAGAAAAAAATGTGAATCAATTCTTCCTGTTGAATCCGTAGAAGAGAATTTCATGTTTCTCCTTTTTCCTTAGAAATAGATATATATTCACTTGTTAATTCTCAAGTCTAAGAAAACTCTGGATTATCAAACTTTGAAGACTCATTGAGATTTTGCTCGTAAGTAAATTTCATCATCATCATCAGAAAATAGAGCGTTACTATCTGTTTCTTATCATTCATCATCTGCTTCATCTAAGTGTGAAATATCTTCCTCTGCAAATAATTCTTCTGTCATCTTGGAAAAAATTAAAAATTCTGAATGCGCAATGGTATTTAATACATTTTTTAAAGAAAACCACAAAAATACCTCCACACTTTTTAAATACATTCTTGAAGCACACTCAAATACTTCAGCAATACTATATGATTTAAGGATGATTTATTTCACGGCTACACCATCCTTCTCAAATAGCATTGAAAATATGGCATAAAATAGCAGACTTAAGACAATAGCTATATACTGTCCTACTAGTAAGTGCAGATAAATTTTGTCATTAGGAGAGGGAAAAACTATCAGATGGTTAATTTAAGGATTATTAGATATATGAAGGTTATGTGGAATTCTGTTTTCCCGTTACGATAACTTTTCCGATTAACAACAGTTAATCAATCACTCAGTCAACAGATATAAAGGACTTTGGGATTCATTCCTCATCTTATGGAGTGATAGAGGAGGTCTACGGACCTCCTGCATCCCCAAATCAAGCAAATAAGGAAAAAATGGAAATAGAGTCCATCAGAATACGGGGAGCATCTGATGCAGACATCCTATGCTTCTACTACTTGGAGCCAACAGAAATGAAAGGGCCCCACCAAAATACTGGAGAAAATATTGCAGCTTCCTGAAGCAGGGACAAAGAGGTGAGGAACAAGGTCACAGATGCAGGGAATCAGGCCAGAAGAACCAGCGATCACAACAGCAGGGGGCCAGAGTGACAAAAAAATCACCTGGATCTGTGAGCAGCAGGAAGGGGTGTTATTGACCTCAAGTCACAGAACTAAAGTAATATGAGATCTTTGTGTTTCTCGGATAGGAGCATCTCCTATTTCCATTTGAAAAATTATTTCCCAAGTTTAGACTTTGGAGCAGCCACAAATTAAAAGCAACTATGATCATATAATTAAAACCTAAGGAATAATGAATCAAAGATAGTGGAATAATATCTACAAGAGCTGAAAAAAAATCAACCTAGAATTGTCTACTCAGCAAAAAATTAATTTTAAAATAAGATAAGGGCAGAAATAACAAAAAGTATTTTTAAAAACGCATAATGAAATTACAATAGTCAGCATACACCAGGAAAACCTGAAGGAATGAACAGCTATTTAAAGAAAAATATATTTATAAATGCAAAATTATCATTGAATAATATACTCAATGTTTGGTTAGACAGTAGATCAGACACAATTAAAAAGAGAATGAGCTGGAAAATATGTTTGCGAAATTTACTCAGAGTGTAGGTAAGATCATTAAGGAGATGGAAAACACAAAGAGAAGATAAGAAATACTTGAGACAAAATAAAAAGACTGATATACATCTAACTGAAGTCTCAGAACATGTCTATATTGTTGGTGCGAGTAGAAACTAATACAACCTCTGTGGAAGACAGTGTGGCAATTTCTAAAAGATCTAAAAATTGACCTTCCATATGACCCACCAATCCTCCTTCTGAGAATATATGCAGAGGAACTAAAGTCACGCTATAAAAAAGATACCTGCACATGCATGTTTATTGAAGCATTATTCACAATAGCAAAAACACGGAACCAACTGTACTGCTCATTGAAAGTGGGCTGGATGAAGAAATGTGGTACATTTACACAATGAAATATTATGCGGCCATAAAGAAAAACAAAATTATGAACTTTGCAGCTACCTGAATGGAATTAGAGTCTATAATACTCAGTGATTTATCACAGAAACAAAGATCTGAGTACCACATGTACTCACTCATAAGTGGACCCTGAACATTTACCATAATACTATAAGAAAGGGATTGGCTGTAGCGGGACATTGCCAGGGAAGGGGAGACACATTGCATCAATAAGGATACTCACATTTTACTTGTATGATGACCACGTATGTACCTAACCCTGAATTGTATTGCACATTTTTAATTTTAATATTTTATTTCTTTAAAAAAAATAGAGTTTATTTAGAAAGTAAATTAGAGAGAAAGAGGTGATTCACCTCCCTAAGGTGGGGATGGGGGCTAAAGTTTAAGAAAATATGGCCTGGCCATAGCTCAAAGAGCACATGGCCACGCCCTAGCTCAGCAAGGCAATGGTGTATCTCACATTTTTAAAATAAAAAATAAAGTCTCAGAAAAAAAATTTGAGGACAGAGGAAAAAAAATATTTAAGGAAAAATTTCCAAAAAGAATAAACGTGATTCCAAGACACCAGCAGTTTATCCAGCTATATCATCCCAGTGAAGCCCTAGAACATCAAAGACTAAAGGATTATTCAAGCAGCCAGAAAGCAAAAGCAGATAATCTAAAAATGAACAAACGTTAAATAATCTCAGATGTTTATACTAAATGGAAACTAGAAGATTGTAAAATATACCTACAACCTATTGAAGAGCAAACTATTGTCAACCTGTTGTATACCTAGCAAAATTATTGTCCATGAAAGAGATAAGGACAAAATTTTTTGATAAGGACAAAATTTTTAAGAAATTAGAGATTTACAAAGTTGAGTTGTTTTGCCACCAAAAAAACCTACTTTAAGCAAACCATGAAAAAAAATTATGTTTCAAGAAGAATCATGGTAGAAGGATGGTGTAGATCTAAGGAGTATCAAGATACTTCTCCCAGATAATTAAAAAACTTAAAAGTAGTTTGTTGTTTCCCTTACGCCTTATGATATTGTTAGTACTCTGGTTGACTATTTCATTTAATCCATATATTAGACATTATTGTGTTATGTCAACAATGTTTATTTGGATTTACATGCATGTGAAACTGTGTTTGTATTACATGCAGGTAAAATTATAAAAATAATAAAGCTTCAAATGTAACTATTTGTCCTATATGCTTCAAAAAGACAAGAAAAATAAATGTTTGGGCATAACTGAATCACATCATTGGAAAGAACAGGAGAATTTAGCAAGATGGCCGCATTTAAGATCACCACTGAAAATCATATTTGACTTTTGAGCACTGACGGCAAATGATTAGAAAACATAATTTTCAAAGATGCCAAATAAAGTAAAATAGCAATCAAAACTACAATGACCTAACTCAAAGTGTGACAAATATTACCAGAGAAAAATAAAGATAAAATTATAGATTTCCTGTGTTCATGAATAAGAAGACAGAGTTGTGAAAATGCCAATTCCTACCAATTGGTCTATAGATTCAAAGCAACTTCAATAGAAATCTCAAGAGGATTTTTCATGAACGTTGACCAGATGATTCTAAAAATATTTGGGCTCTTTTCCCTCTTCCTTTCCCTTCCCAAACTATTCAGCAGTAAAGCTATTAGGTGAAGTAGGACAAAGTAGGTTCCAAGTCAGTGGATGAAGGGGAGGGAAGGCAGCAGAAGTAGTGACAATAATAGCTGTCAGACCCCAAATGGGGTGAAGAGGGCTTACATTCAGGAGGATTGCCCAGTGGAAATAGAGCCTGAGCGGGAGAGGAGAGCACCTACACAAAACTGTGGCCTGGAATGGGCCTTCAATTCACCAATCGGAGTATGGAGGTGTCTTCATGGAGATAATCCAGAGTGGGAAATCAGACACCAAGCAGGATGAGAAATCCATCTTCTTAAAGGGATAGTGTCGGGGTTTTGAAAGCTGTTGTGGATTGAGTGTTCATGTTTTCCCAAATGTATATGTTGAAGCCCTAATCCTGAATGTGATGATACTTGGAGGTGGAGGCTTTGGGAAGTAACTAGGTTTAGGGGAGGTGAGGGTAGGTCTCTTATGATGAAATTAGTATCTATATTATGTATTTATATTATATTTATATCTATATATCACATATAAACACACACATATACACATATGCATACACATATCAGCAAGACTGAAGCATTACGATTACTAGGACATTTTGAAAGAAAAGATTTTTACCACCTTACCAGACAGCAGGACTGCAGCTATGGGGATTACTACACTTAATAATGGCTTAATAATGACTCAGAGGCAGACAGATTTACCAAGGAAATAGAAACGAATGCCCACAAAAGGCCATTGCATATATGAACCTTTGATATGTGGCATGGTTGTCTAACATATAAGGGAGGAAAGGAGGCATTTTCCACAAATCGTGCTGCAACAGCAGAATGTTCCTATAAGAAGTCTGGAAAGACTCCTCTGTTCTTCAAATCATCCTCTCAACTCTATAGCCGGTCCAGGTGCCTGGGGTGAGGCACTTGTGTGACTTTTTACAATTCCCAGCCAACTGTTTTTTGACCTGTGATTTTTAAATTTGTTTCACTTCTTAATTGACTGTCAACATTCAAGACTAAGATAATATTACATAAAACTCTAAAAGATTACTTTTTCCTGAAAAAAGTCCAACAAAAATGAGCATGCATGGTCTCTTGATAACCATTTGCAGCTGAGCAGTGCACCCTCACTTCTCCACACATTTATACTGCCTGCCAGGGCATGCTAGTCACTAGAGTTTTCTACCCGGGTCTAGTCTAACTACCGGGTCTAGTCTAACTAATATATTGTATTGTACCATAGGGCAGTCATTAGGTTTGTCTTGACTTTGAGGGTTTGCGTCTGGTATCAGTTGTTATTGCTTTCTAGTTATTTTGACTTTGCTCCTCTGAGGATTTTCCATTCTGTCTTCCAACCACATGCTCACATTGCTTTCTTCCCTGAACTCTGCTGTGAATTTATGTATTATTTCTAATACTTAAATGACTGCTCATATATTTTTTGGGGTGTGGATGGAGGAGGAGGGCAAAGGAAGAACATTTAATAACAGTTTTATTAAGGTATAATTCATACACTAAAAAAACACTCTCTTAAAGTGTATAATTCAGTGGCTTTTAGCATATTCAGAGATATGCAAACATTGCCTCTATCTGATTTTAGAACATATGCATCATCCCAGAAAGAAATTCTGTATCTATTAGCAGTCATTCTCCATTAACTGCTTGTATCTTTATAATATTACTCCTGGTGGAAGTGTTATACTTTGGTAAGGGTTAAATTAAGTTTAGCCCAAAACTGCCCCCTTGCATATGTTGGGGCTTGACCTGGAGTTTTCTCTGTACCCATTTAGGTGATAAACTGTAACCTAACTGGATGTTTTGTGCCAATCACCATATTATGGTCAATTAAGTGTGGCCAACTATTCAAACCAGGTTCAAATAAGACAAATGCTTAGCTGTAATCAATCTTGCTGTTTCTATACCTCACTTCCATTTTCTGTATGCCACTTTCTTTTTTTTTATGAGTTGGAGTCTCACTCTGTCGCCCAAGCTATAGTGCAGTGGCCACTCCCGGCCTCCGCAGCCTCGACCTGCTGGGCTCCGGCAATCCTTCCGCCTCAGCCTCTGC